>NC_041383.1:440961551-441040093 GCF_002162155.2 Triticum dicoccoides | reverse complement strand
CTGGACTGTAGCTAAGCCTCCGAGTGAGAGGCTGGCTCACCACTCGGTAGGATTTTTTATCACTTAGGCGAGTACTGGACTGCAGCTAAGCCCCAGAGTGAGAGGCTGGCTCACCACTCGGTAGGATTTTTTATCACTTAGGCGAGTACTGGACTGCAGCTAAGCCCCCGGGTGAGAGGCTGGCTCACCACTCGGTAGGATTTTTAACACTTAGGCGAAACAGATTCGCAGCTAAGCCCCCGAGTGAGAGGCAGACTCACCACTCGGTAGGATTTTCCCTTTAACTTAGGCGAAACAGATTCGCAGCTAAGGCACCCACTGGGGGATTTTAGAACATGTAAAAAATGAACAACAATCATTCGAAAGACTGTAAAATCATGTCTTTTGATAATCACACTAAAAGGTACTTCTTATTACATGTCAACAGTCTAAATACTTTAAGAGTAAAAAGGGCGGAGCAGTTCTGCATTCCAAGCACGTGGCTCATCTTTATTGTGCTCGACATTGGAAAGACGATACGCTCCGTTGTGGAGCACTTTGGTGACGACGAAAGGGCCTTCCAAAGCAGGAGCGAGCTTGTGTGGTTTCTGCTGGTCCACTCAAAGAACCAGGTCTCCTGCCTGAAATGCCCGATCCCTTACGTTTCTGGCATGGAATCGACGCAGGTCTTGCTGATAAATGGTCGACCGGATCAAGGCCATCTCCCTTTCCTCTTCCAGGAGATCGACTGCATCTTGCCGAGCCTGTTCTGCTTCCTCTTCTGAGAAGAGTTCGACTCAGGGCGCGTTGGGGAGCAAATCACTCGGGAGTACGGCTTCGGCTCCGTAGACTAAGAAGAATGGAGTCCGTCCAGTAGACCGATTAGGAGTTGTTCTCAATCCCCAAAGTACAGATGGGAGTTCATCGACCCAAGCCCCTGGTGCATGCTTGAGGTCACGCATCAACTTGGGTTTCAGTACTTTGAGAATCAATCCCTTTGCTCGCTCAGCCTGCCCATTCGACTGAGGATGGGCGACCGAAGCGTAATCGACCCTCGTGCCTTGGGAAGCACAAAAGGCTCTGAATTCGTCAGAGTCAAAGTTCGATCTGTTATCTGTGATGATGCTGTGCGGAACACCATATCTGAATATCAATTCTCTGATGAAATTTATAGATGTACTTGCTTCCAGGTTTCTAATGGGCTTGGCTTCGATCCATTTGGTAAACTTGTCGACTGCCACCAGCACATGGGTAAATCCACTCCTCCCAGTCCTCAGAGGTCCAACCATGTCCAATCCCCAGACAGCAAAAGGCTAGACGAGTGGAATAGTCTTCAGAGCTGACGCAGGTTTATGGGACATGTTGGAGTAAAACTAACAACCTTCACACTTGTCCACTATTTCTTTTGCCATCTTGTTGGCACGTGGCCAGTAAAATCCGGCTCGGTATGCTTTGGCTATGATGGTCCAAGAGGACGCATGGTGACCACAGGTCCCCGAGTGAATATCATTGAGGATCATTCGGCCCTCTTCTGGCGTGATGCACTTCTAGCAGACTCCAGTTACACTTTCTCTGAACAACTCACCTTTTATCACGGTAAAGGCTTTAGATCATCGGACGATCTGTCGAGCCTCTTCTTCATCCTCTGGAAGTTCTTTCCTAAGAATGTATGCAATGTACGGCACCGTCTAGTTGGGAGTGATGACCAAAACCTCCATGACTAAGTCGACCACGGCTGGGATTTCGACCTCAGTCAGATCTGTGGCGCTCTTGGGCTATGGTGACTCTTCAGTGAAAGGATCTTCCTGAACTAAAGGTGAATGAATATGTTCCAAAAACACATTGCTGGGAATGGCCTCTCTATTTGAACCTATCTTTGCCAACTCATCTGCAGCTTGATTTTTCAGTCAGGGTATATGGTGAAGCTCCAACCCTTCAAACTTCTTTTCCAACTTTCTTACTGCATTGCAATAACCAGTCATGGTCGGGCTTCTGACATCCCATTCCTTCATCACTTGATTAACCACCATATCTGAGTCGTCGTAGACCATAAGGCAACGGACGCCGAGTGAAATGGCCATACGCAACCCGTACAAAAGTGCTTCATATTCGGCTTCATTATTGGAGGAATCAAAATGAATCTGGAGAATGTAGCTAAGCTTGTCTCCACAGGGGGATACCAATACTACCCTAGCACCTGAACCATTCAGCATCTTGGAGCCATCAAAGAACATAGTCCAATGCTCCGAATGAACTTGAGTCGGCAATTGCTGCTCAATCCACTCGGCAAGGAAATCTGCGATTGCTTGGGACTTGATAGCTTTCTTTGCCTCAAACTTGATATCCAATGGAAGGAGTTCAATTGCCCATTTTGCCACTCGCCCAGTTGCATCTCTGTTATTCAGAATTTCAGATAATGGTGGCGTCACTGATGACTGTAATGGAGTGATCAGAGAGATAATGTGCAACCTTCTTCATGGTCATGTATATTCCATAGACAAGCTTCTGATAATGTGGATATCGTTGCTTGGATGGAGTCAAAACTTCAGAGAGATAATATACTAGGCGTTGAACCTTGTAAGCTTTTCCTTCCTCTACTCGTTCGACCGTGAGTACTGTACTGACAACTTGTCCAGTGGCTGCAATGTAAAGCAGTAAAGGCTCTTTGCTGATTGGCGCAGCAAGCACCGGCTGGGTGGAAAGCAGGGTTTTGAGCTCTGTAAACGTTGCATCAGCTTCCTCAGTCCACTCGAACTTATCAGATTTCTTCATCAATTGGTAAAGAGGCAAGGCCTTTTCACCAAGACGAGAAATGAATCGACTCCAGCCAAACAACCAGTCAGCTTCTGAACGTCATGCACCCGCACAGGGCATTTCATTCGGAGGATGGTATCAACTTTTTCTGGATTGGCGTCGATCCCTTGTTCGGAAACGAGAAAACCGAGTAACTTTCCTCCTGGAACTTCGAATGTGCACTTTGACGGATTAAGCTTGATATCGTACCTTCTTAGGTTGGCAAAGGTTTCTGTGAGGTCAGTCAATAGGTCGGAACCTTTGCTAGACTTGACCACAATGTCATCCATGTACGCTTCCACATTCCGACTGATTTGAGTGAGCAGGCACTTCTGAATCATTCTCATGAATGTGGCTCCGGCATTTTTAAGACCAAATGGCGCTGTGACATAGCAAAAGCACCCGAATGGGGTGATGAAGGCTGTTTTTATTTCATCGGGACCATACAGTCGGATCTGATGATACCCGGAATATGCATCTAAAAAACAAGTGCTCACACCCCACAGTCGAGTCAACAATCTGATCGATGCGGGGAAGAGGGAAGTGATCTTTCGGGCAGTCCCGATTGATATGCTTGAAGTCAATGCATATACAAAGTGAATCGTCCTTCTTAGGCACCATGACTACATTGGCAAGCCACTTGGAGTGGTAGATCTCACGAATGAATTTTGCTGCTAATAGCCGAGCCACTTCCTCGCCAATCGCTTTCCTCTTCTGTACGGCGGACCGCCGAAGATGCTCTTTGACGGGTTTTACCTTGGGGTCGACACACAAACGGTGCTCAGTCAGTTCTCTGGGTACACCTGGCATGTCAGAGGGTTTCCATGCAAAGATGTCCCAGTTCTCATGGAGGAACTGGATGAGCGCTTCTTCCTATTTGCTGCCGAGTGTGGTTGATATATGAGTCGGTGCGGCATTGGGATCGGTCGGGTGAATATGAATCGGCTTCATTTCACCAGACGACTGAAATGCAGAATCTGTGGCAGGCTTCTTGGCTCGGAGCAAATCACTCGGATCTGCATTCTTTTGATACTCTTGGAGTTCAACTACTACCATCTATGCATCAGCAATTTTGGAACCTTTTTGGAAGCATTCCTCTGCTTTCTGCCGATTGCCAGTAACTGTGATCACACCTTTGGGGCCAGGCATCTTCAACTTGAGGTACATGTAACATGGTCGAGCCATAAAATGTGCGTGGGCAGGCCTACCCAAAATGGCATGATAAGCACTCTGGAAATCCACGACTTCAAATGTCAACTTTTCCTTACGTTAATGCTTGGAATCACGGAAAACCACGTTGAGAGTGATCTGGTCGAGTGATTCGGCTTTCTTTCCAAGGATAACACCATGGAAACTCATATTGCTCTCGCTAAGTTTGGACATCGGAATGCCCATCCCCTTCAAGGTTTCAGCATAAAGGATATTCAGACCGCTACCACCGTCCATCAGCACTTTAGTCAGTCTAGTGCCTCTGACCACGGGGTCGACCACCAATGCTTGCCTCCTGGGGGTGGCTACACGAGCAGGATGGTCAGACTGGTCAAATGTGATGGTTGTCTGAGACCACTTCAGGTATGTGGTCGTCGTTGCCGGAGCGACCATATTCACTTCTCTATTGATAACTCTCAACCGACTCTTGCTCTCAACATCAGCAAAAATCATGAGGGTGGAATTGACTTTGGGATAACCGTCGTCTTCCTCTTCATCCTCATCTTTGTCCGACTCTTTCTCCTTCTCACCGGGCTGTTTTTCTCGGAATTGCTGGGTCAGGAGTCGACATTGTCGAGTGGTATGCTTAGGGTAGATCAGATTACCCTCTTCGTCCTTCTTTGTGTGGATTGACATGGCAAATCTAACACATCATTCCCTGCTTGATTCTTTACCTTCTTTGGGGGCTAGGGCCCTTTAGGTTTTCCCTTAAACTTTCCTTGAGCCACTGCTACAATCTCACCAGGTGCTGCGGGCTCGGCCTTACGCTTCTGTTTCCCATTGGAATTACCTCCACCGGCCTCTTGGCCGACTAGCTTACCCTTTTCGCTATGGAGTCGATCCTCTTCTTCTCCATTAGCGTACCGGGTGGCTGTTTCCATCATCCGAGTTAGAGTCATATCTCCAGTCCAACCGAACTTCAGGACCAACTCTCGGTATTTGACGCCTTCCTTGAAGGCACACACTGCTTGATGCTCTGCTACATTTTCAATGGTGTGATGCAAAGTGGTCCACCTCTGAATGAAATCTCTCAAAGTCTCACTCGGCTTCTGCACACAATGCTGCAACTCGGTCAATCCTACTGGTCGCTTGCAAGTGCCCTCAAAAGTTCTAACGAACACTCAAGCCAGCTCTTCCCAACTGTATATACTGCCTGGAGCTAACTGAGTCAACCACGCTCGGGCCGACCCTTCCAACACCAGAGGAAGATGTTTCATCTCTACTTCATCGTTTCCACTGCCAATCTGCACAGCCACTCGGTAATCCTCAAGCCAAGTTTCAGGCTTGGATTCTCCAGTGAACTTACTGACTCCGGCCGCCAACCTGAAATTGGGAGGAATCACTGCCGCCCTGATGGCTCTGCTGAAACACTCTGGACCAGAAACATGCACTCTGCCACCACTTGGACGATCTCTGCCAGGGTATTCTCTATGTGCTCTGTTCCGGTCGACTAGGCCTTGAACGAGGATGGATCTCGCATCGAATCCCGGCTCTCTTGGGTCGACTGGTGCTCTGCGCTCGCCACTGTGATGGCGTCTATCATTGTTCTGCCGAGGCACATATGATGCACTCCTCGGAGGAGGCGTGGGCACTTGACAACAATTGTCGGGGTTGAGCCGATGATCATACTGTCCACAGCCTTCACGCCGCAGGGGCGATCTTGGGCTGTAGGCCGATGAACTGTATCCGCTACTACGGATCTGCTGTGAATCCTATTCCGCGACTGAGACACTGATGTGTTCTGCTCTCCTGCTGCCCGGAGCAAGGCCCGGATCTGCATCAACCCTCTGCCAGCCTCCGACTGGGAAGGTTGGATCGACTCTTCTATTCGGGCCGCAGCTGTGAGGTTCTGAATCGGAGTACGGTATACCTTAGGCGGATGCGGGAAAAGCTATCGTCGACTGGATTTAGGGACCCGCTCCCGAGCACGCTCATCGAGAGCGCGCTGAAGGTTCGCTAGTCGAGTGCGCTCGGCCAAATTAGCCAGGCGCACCTCTTCCAAGGCCCGAGCCTCGGGGGTTTCTCCAACGATGGGCGTGTGGAGTGCATCCATGTTGCAGCGACGGAGTTCTTCCCTCTGCTGCGAAGAAAGGGGCTCGGGATGGTATTCCTCATGGACGCGCGACGGATCGCCATCACCATCTTCGCCGTCTTCACAACGAAAACCAGGCGGACCACGCGGTCCATCGACCATCAAGACTTCAGCCACAGGGTTGCTGCTATCGCACTCGGATGCGGTCTTCGCGGAGCCAGTCGACAGATCGAACACGCCATGGAGAGTTTCATCGGGCTCGATTGCCATGACTTGATGGGTGGCCGAACGTCGAGCCACCACGTGTTTCACCCACCGCTGAAGCCGCGACCGACCGGAACGCTTGCGGTGGCGAACAGCTGGGAGGGAATACACCATCGGAGCCGACCGATAATGAGTCAACGGCTGCCGGAGAAGGACACCGCGAACGCACGCGTGAAAGTGCGTCGCCCTCGGACAGGGAGCACCTCAATGTCAAGGGAAGCTTCCTGAAGCCACGCGGAGTCGTCGGTGACGAAAACGAGCGCGCCGAGATGGATCTCGCGGCCCTCAGCCAATCCGCCGCCGGAAACCATGATGATGATCGGAAAAACTTGCAACTTCACCAACAAGTCCCTAAGACACCTGCCCCACGGTGGGCGCCAACTGTCGTTGTTCTAAGACTGACAGTAGAAAGGGGGGTAGGTATGGAGAAGCAAGATCTCAGCTATGGTGAAGGTGTACACACGAGGTTTACAAGTTCAGGCCCTTCACGGTGGAAGTAATAGCCCTACGTCTCGGTGCCCGGAGGCGGTCAATTGGATTATATGCGTGTGATGTTACAGGGGGTGCGAACCCTTGTGCCAGAGGAGGGGGGTGGCTTATATAGAGTACGCCCGGACCCCAACCTCCCTCCATTACAAGGGACTTAATGTACATAAAGTGGGGGCATTACTGGTAACGCCAGCCTTAAGTGTTGTTAATGACCTTAAAGACTTCGGAGTGAACGCCTGCCCGTTGTAATGTTGAGTGACTCCTGATCTTTGGTAGGTCGGGTGATTCCTCTGGATGGTCGAATGACAGTGGGTAGGAGGACTCCCGAGTGACATGACTGTCAAGTGGATTGCACTCGACATCTTCGACTGGGGGTCCCTTGCTGCCTCTTGGACTTCTTATCTTCTAGGGTAGCGACCTTGGGTAGGACGTATAGGTCAGGCCTATGACCCTACCCCAGGTCTGTATCCTCATCAGCGAGTTCTTTGTTTGTTTGTGTAGGTGCGCGGGACTTCTGAGGAGCCTCCTACTGGATTGATACCTTGGTTCTCAAAAACTGAGGGAAATACTTACGCTACTATTGTTGCATCACCCTTTCCTCTTCAAGGAAAACCAACGCAAGCTCAAGACGTAGCAAGAAGGATTTCTAGCGCCGTTGCCGGGGAGATCTTCGGTCAAGTCAAGACATACCAAGTATCCATCACAAACTCATCTCCCTCGCATTTACATTATTTGCCATTTGCCTCTGGTTTTCCTCTCCCCCACTTCACCCTTGCTGTTTTATTTGCCCTCTCTCTCCCAATCTTCTCCTCTCTTTTTTGCTTGCCTTTTTCTGTTTTCTTGTGTGTTGGATTACTTGTTGCCATGGCGCAAGATAATACCAAATTGTGTGATTTCTCCAATACCAATAATAATGATTTCCTTAGTACTCCGATTGCTCCTCTTAATGATGTTGAGTCTTGTGAAATCAATACTGCTTTGCTGAATCTTGTTATGAAAGATCTATTCGCCGACCTTCCTAGTGAAGATGCCGCTACTCATCTAAACAACTTTGTTGATTTGTGTGATATGCAAAAGAAGAAAGATACGGATAATGATATTGTTAAATTGAAGTTATTTCCGTTTTCACTTAGAGATCGTGCTAAAGTTTGGTTTTCGTCTTTGCCTAAAAATAGTATTGATTCTTGGAACAAGTGCAAAGATGCTTTTATCTCTAAATATTTTCCTCTTGCTAAGATTATCACTCTTAGGAACGATATTATGAATTTTAAACAACTTGATCATAAGCATGTTGCCCAATCTTGGCAAAGAATGAAATTGATGATTCGCAATTGCCCTACTCATGGTTTGAATTTATGGATGATCGTACAAAATTTTTATGCCGGTTTGAACTTTGCTTCTAGAAATCTTTTAGATTCGGCCCCGGGAGGCACATTTATGGAAATCACTTTAGGAGATGCTACAAAACTTCTTGATAATATTATGGCTAATTATTCTCAATGGCACACTGAAAGATCTTCTAGTAAAAAAGTGCATGCTATAGAAGAAATCAATGTTTTGAGTGGTTAGATGGAAGAACTTATAAAGTTGTTTGCTACTAAAAATACTCCTCTTGATCCCAATGATATGCCTTTGTCTACTTTGATTGAGAATAATAATGAATCTATGGATGTGAATTTTGTTGGTAGGAATAGTTTTGGAAACAATGCTTATAGAGGAAACTTTAATCCTAGACCGTTCCCTAGTAATTCCTCTAATAATTATGGAAATTCCTACAATAATTCTTATGGTAATTTTAATAAGATGCCCTCTGATTTTGAGAATAGTGTGAAAGAATTTATGATCTCTCAAAAGAATTTTAATGTCTTGCTTGAAGAAAAATTGCTCAAAGTTGATGATTTGGCTAGGAACGTTGATAGACTTCCGCTTGATGTTGATTCTCTTAAACTTAGATCTACTCCTCCTAAGCATGATATCAATGAGTCTCTCAAAGCAATGAGAATTTCCATTGATGAGTGCAAGGAAAGAACCGCTAGATTGCGTGCTAAGAAAGATTGCTTTGTAAAGGCGTGTTCTTCTAGTTTCAATGAAAATAATGATGAAGATCTTAAAGTTATTGATGTGTCCCCTATTAGATCTTTGTTTTGCAATATGAATCTTAATAATAATGGGACTGGAGATGAGTCAACTTTAGTTAGAAGGCGTCCCAATAATTCGGAGTTTTTAGATTTTGATGCTAAATTTGGTAAAAGTGGGATTGGAGAGGTCATGACTTTAAATAGCATTGAACCCACTATCTCGGATTTCAAGGAATTTGATTATGATAATTGTTCTCTAGAAGGTTGTATTTCCTTGTTGCAATCCGTTGTTGATTCTCCTCATGCTTATAGTCAAAATAAAGCTTTTACCAAACGTATCGTTGATGCCTTGATGCAATCTTATGATGAAAAACTTAATTTGGAAGTTTCCATACCTAGAAAACTTAATGATGAGTGGGAACCTACTATAAAAATTAAAATTAAAGATCATGAGTGTTTTGCTTTGTGTGATTTGGGTGCTAGTGTTTCCACGATTCCGAAAACTTTATGTGATATTCTAGGTTTCCATGATCTTGATGATTGCTCTTTAAATTTGCACCTTGCGGATTCCACCATTAAAAAGCCAATGGGAAGGATCAATGATGTTCTCATTGTTGCAAATAGAAATTTGGTGCCCGTAGATTTTATCGTTCTTGATATAGATTGCAATCTTTCTTGCCCTATTATTCTTGGTAGACCTTTCCTTAGAACGATTGGCGCGATTATTGATATGAAGGAAGGGAATATTAGATTCCAATTTCCATTAAGGAAAGGCATGGAGCACTTTCCAAGAAATAAAGTTAAATTACCTTATGAATCTATCATGCGGGCTACTTATGAATTGAGTGCCAAAGATGACACTACTTAGATCTATCTTCGCTTTTATGCCTAGCTAGGGGCGTTAAACGATAGCGCTAGTTGGGAGGCAACCCAATTTTATTTGTGTTTTTTGTTTTTGTTTCTATTTAGTAATAAATTTTTCATCTACCTTCTGTTTAGATGTGTTTTTATGTTTTATCTAGTGTTTGTGCCAAGTAGAACCTATAGGATAACCTATGGTGATAGTTAATTTGATTCTACTGAAAAACAGAAACTTTGCGCTCATGAAATTAGTTTTGTTAAATCACAGAAATGTGATTTTGCATTTATTATTTTTTCTTCTGATCAATAGACAAATTTCCCAGGAGTTCCTATTTTGTTAGGATTTTTAGAGTTCCAGAAGTTTGCGTTAGTTACAGATTGCTACAAACTGTTCTGTTTTTGACAGATTCTGTTTTTCGTGTGTTGTTTGCTTATTTTGATGCATCTATGGCTAGTATTAAGTTGTATGAACCATAGAGAACTTGGAATACAGTAGGTTTAACACCAAAATAAGTAAATAATGAGTTCATTACAGTACCTTATGTGGTGGTTTTGTTTTCTTTCACTAACGGAGCTTATGAGATTTCCTGTTGAGTTTTGTGTTGTGAAGTTTTTCAAGTTTTGGGTAAAGATTTGATGGACTATGGAATAAGGAGTGGCAAAAGCCTAAGCTTGGGGATGCCCATGGCACCCCAAGATATTCAAGAGTAGCCAAAAGCCTAAGCTTGGGGATGCCCCGGGAAGGCATCCCCTCTTTCATCTTTGTTCATTGGTAACTTTACTTGGAGCTATTTTTATTCGCCATATGATATGTGTTTTGCTTGGAGCGTCTTGTATGATATTAGTATTTGCTTTTTAGTTTACCACAATCATCCTTGTTGTACACACCTTTTGGGAGAAGCCTACTTGATTGGAATTTATTAGAATACTCTAGTGCTTCACTTATATCTTTTAGAGCACGGCGGTGGCTTAATTTTGTAGAAATTGCTAGTCTCTCATGCTTCACTTATACTATTTTGAGAGTCTTTTAGAACAACATGGTATCTGCTATGGTTATAAAATTGGTCCTAGAATGGTAGGCATCCAAGTTGGGTATAATTAAAACTATCATAGGAAGTGAATTAGATGATATGATCAATTTGATACTTGATAATTGTTTTGAGATATGGAGGTGGTGATATTAAAGTCATGCTAGTTGGGTGATTATGAATTTAAAGAATGCTTGTGTTGAAGTTAGCAAGTCCCGTGGCATGCACGTATGGTTAAAGTTGTGTAACAAATTTGAAACATGAAGTGTACTTGGATTGTGCATTCTTATGAGTGGCGGTCGGGGATGAGCGATGGTATTTTCCTACCAATCTATCCCTCTAGGAGCATGCATGTAGTGCTTGGTTTTTGTTGACTTCTAAACTTTTGCAATAAGTATATGAGTTCTTTTGACTAATGTTGAGTCCATGGATATACGCACTTCTACCTTTCCATCATTGCTAGCCTCTTCGGTACCTTGAGAGTTGGTGCAAACTTCGCCGGTGCATCCAAACCCTGTGATATGAGTACGCTCTATAACACATAAACCTCCTTATATCTTCCTCAAAACATTCACCATACCTACCTATTATGGCATTTCCATAGCCATTCCGAGATATATTGCCATGCAACTTTCCACCGTTCCGTTCATCATCATGCCACTCATTACTTTTGTCATATTGCCATTGCATGATCATGTAGTTGACATCGTATTTGTGGCAAAGCCACCATGCATATTTTTTCATACATGTCATTCTTGATTCATTGCACCATCCTGGTACACCGCCGGAGGCATTCATATAGAGTCATATCTTGTTCTAGTTTCGAGTTGTAATTCATATGTTGTAAATCAATAAAAGTGTGATGATCATCTTTATTAGAGCATTGTCCCCCAAAAAAGGCAAAAAACAGGCAAAAGAAAAAAAGAAAAGAAAAAAAGAAAAAAGAAAAAAGAAAATAAATAAAATGGGCAATGTTACTATCTCTTTTTCCACACTTGTGCTTCAAAGTAGCACCATGTTCTTCATATAGCGAGTCTCATATATTGTGCTTCAAAGTAGCACCATGTTTTTCATATAGTGAGTCTCATATGTTGTCACTTTCATATACTAGTGGGAATTTTTCATTATAGAACTTGGCTTGTATATTCCTGCGATGGGCTTCCTCAAATGCCCTAGGTCCTCGTGAGCAAGCAAGTTGGATGCATACCCACTAGTTTTCTTTTGTTGAGCTTCCATTCATTCATAGCTCTAGTGCATCCGTTGCATGGCAATCCCTACTCCTCATGTTGACATCAATTGATGGGCATCTCCATAGCCCGTTGATTATCCTCGTCAATGTGAGACTTTCTCCTTTTTTGTCTTCTCCACACAATCCTCATCATCATATACTATTCCACCCATAGTGCTATATCCATGGCTCACGCTCATGTATTGCGTGAAAGTTGAAAAAGTTTGAGATTATTTAAGTACGAAACAATTGCTTGGCTTGTCATCGGGGGTGTAGAATTTGGGAACATTTTTGTGTGACGAAAATTAAGCATAGCCTAACTATATGATTTTGTAGGGATGAACTTTCTTTAGCCATGTTATTTTGAGAAGACATGATTGCTCTGATTAGTATGCTTGAAGCATTACTATTTCTTTTGTCAATATGAACTTTTCTTTTGAATCATTTGGATCTGAACATTCATGCCACGATAAAGAAAATTACATTGAGAAATATGCTAGGTAGCATTCCACATCAAAAATTCTGTTTTTATCATTTACCTACTCGAGGACGAGTAGGAATTAAGCTTGGGGATGCTTGATACGTCTCCAACGTATCTATAATTTTTGATTGTTCCATGCTATTATATTACCCCTTTTGGATGTTTATGGGCTTTATTTTACACATTTATATCATTTTTGGGACTAACCTACTAACCGGAGGCCCAGCCCGTATTGCTGTTTTTTTGCCTATTTCAGTATTTTGAAGAAAAGGAATATCAAACGGAGTCCAAATGGAAAACCTTCAGGGGCGTGATTTTTGGAACGAACGTGATCGAGAGGACTTGTAGTGCAAGCCACGAAGCAGCCGAGGCGGCTAGGAGATAGGAGGGCACGCCCACCCCCTCTGGGCGTGCCCCCTGTCTCGTGGGCCCCTCGGGCTGCCATCGACCTACTTCTTCCTCCTATATATACCCACGTACCCCGAAAACATCCAGGGAGCCAACGAAAAACAATTTCCACCACCATAACCTTCTGTATTTGCGAGATCCCATCTTGGAGCCTTCGTCGGCGCTCCGCCGGAGGGGGAATCGACCACGGAGGGCTTCTACATCAACACCATAGCCCCTCTGATGAGTTGTGAGTAGTTTACCACAGACCTTCGGGTCCATAGTTATTAGCTAAATGGCTTCTTCCCTCTTTCTGGATCTCAATACAATGTTCTCCCCCTCTCTTGTGGAGATCTATTCGATGTAACTCTTTTTGCGGTGTGTTTGTCGAGATCCGATGAATTGTGGGTTTATGATCAAGTTTATCTATGAGAAATATTTGAATATTCTCTGAATTCGTTTATGTATGATTGAGTTATCTTTGCAAGTCTCTTCGAATTATCAGTTTGGTTTGGCCTACTAGATTGATCTTTCTTGCCATGGGAGAAGTGCTTAGCTTTGGGTTCAATCTTGCGGTGTCCTTACCCAGTGATAGCAGGGGTTGCAAGGAACGTATTGTATTGTTGCCATCAAGGATAAAAAGATGGGGTTTATATCATATTGCTTGAGTTTATCCCTCTACTTCATGTCATCTTTCTTAATGCGTTACTGATAACCCACAAGTGTAGGGGATCGTAACAGCTTTCGAGGGTAAAGTATTCAACCCAAATTTATTGATTCGACACAAGGGGAGCCAAAGAATATTCTTGAGTATTAGCAATTGAGTTGTCAATTCAACCACACCTGGATAACTTAGTATCTGCAGCAAAGTATTTAGTAGCAAAAGTGGTATGATAATAAAGGTAACAGTAGCAAAAGTAAAGATAATTTTTTTTGGTTTTTTTAGTAGTTGTAACAGTAGCAACAGAAAAGTAAATAAGCGAAGAACAATATATGAAAAGCTCGTAGGCAATGGATCAGTGATGGATAATTATGCCGGATGCGATTCCTCATGCAATAGTTATAACATAGGGTGATATAGAACTAGCTCCAATTCATCAATGTAATGTAGGCATGTATTCCATAAATAGTCATACGTGCTTATGGAAAAGAACTTGCATGACATCTTTTGTCCTACCCTCCCGTGGCAGCGGGGTCCTAGCGGAAACTATAAGGGATATTAAGGCCTCCTTTTAATAGAGAACCGGAACAAAGCATTAACACATAGTGAATACATAAACTCCTCAAACTACGGTCATCACCGAGAAGTATCCCGATTATTGTCACTTCGGGGTTGTCGGATCATAACACATAATAGGTGACTATAGACTTGTAAGATAGGATCAAGAACACACATATATTCATGAAAACATAATAGGTTCAGATCTGAAATCATGGCACTCGGGCCCTAGTGACAAGCATTAAGCATAGCATAGTCATAGCAACATCAATCTCAGAGTGGATACTAGGGATCAAACCCTAACAAAACTAACTTGATTACATGGTAAATCTCATCCAACCCATCACCGTCCAGCAAGCCTATGATGGAATTACTCATGCACGGTGGTGAGCATCATGAAATTGGTGATGGAGGATGGTTGATGATGACGACGGCGACGAATCCCCCTCTCTAGAGCCCCGAACGGACTCGAAACCAGCCCTCCCGAGAGAGATTAGGGCTTGGCGGCGGCTCCGTGTCATAAAACCCGATGAAACTTTTTCTCTGATTTTTTTCTCCCCGAACGTGAATATATGGAGTTGGAGTTGAGGTCGGTGGAGGTCTAGGGGGCCCACGAGATAGGAGGGCGCGCCCTAGGGGGGGCGCCCTCTGTCTTGTGGATAGCCTGTGGGCCCCCTGGTGTTGATTCTTTCGCCAAAAATTCTTATTAATTCCAAAAAGTGCCTCCGTGGATTTCCAGGACATTCTAAGAACTTTTCTTTTCTACACATAAAACAACATCATGGCAGTTCTGCTGAAAACAGTGTCAGTCCGGGTTAGTTTCATTCAAATCATGCAAGTTAGAGTCCAAAACAAGGGCAAAAGTGTTTGGAAAAGTAGATACGTTAGATATTTATCAACTCCCCCAAGCTTAAACCTTTGTTTGTCCTCAAGCAATTCAGTTGATAAACTGAAAGTGATAAAGAAAAACTTTTACAAACTCTATTTGCTCTTGTTGTTGTAACATAAAAAGCCAGCATTCAAGTTTCAGCAAATATTATGAACTAACCATACTCACAATAACACTTAGGTCTCACAATTACTCATATCAATAGCATAATCAGCTAGCGAGCCATAATAATAAAACTCGGATGACAACACTTTCTCAAGACAATCATAACATGATATTACAAAATGGTATCTCCCTAGCCCTTTCTGAGACCGCAAAACGTAAATGCAGAGCACCTTTAAAGATCAAGGACTGACTAAACATTGTAATTCATGGTAAAAGAGATCCAGTCAAGTCATACCCAATATAAACCAATAATAATGAATGCAAATGACAGTGTGCTCTCCAGCGGGTGCTTTTAATAAGAAGGGTGATGACTCAACATAAAAGTGAATAGATAGGCCCTTCACAGAGGGAAGCAGGGATTTGTAGAGGTACCAGAGCTCGATTTTAAAATAGAGATTGAATAACATTTTGAGCGGCATACTTTCGATGTCAACACAACAACTATGAGATAGTTGTATCTTCCATACTACATGCATTATAGGCAGTTCCCAAACAGAATGGTAAACGTTTATACTCCCCCAACCACCAACAAGCATCAATCCATGGCTTGCTCGAAACAACAAGTGCCTCCAACTAACAACAGCCCTGGGGGAGTTTTGTTTAATTATTTTGATTTGCTTTGATCTTTTAGGATCATGGGACTAGGCATCCCGGTTGCCGGCCCTTTCTCGTGAATGAGGAGCAGAGTTCACTCCTCTTGAGAATAACCCACCTAGCATGGAAGATATAGGCGGCTCTAGTTGTAACATGAGCTGCTCGAGCATACAGAACAGAATTTCATTTGAAGGTTTGGAGTTTGGCACATACAAATTTACTTGGAACGGCAGGTAAATACCGCGTATAGGAAGGTATAGTGGACTCATATGGAACAACTTTGGGGTTTAAGGAGTTTGGATGCACAAGCAGTATTCCCGCTTAGTATAGCTGAAGGCTAGCAAAAGACTGGGAAGCGACCAACTGAGAGAGCGACAACAGTCGTAAACATGCATTAAAATTAATTTACACCGAATACAAGCATGAGTAGGATATAATCCACCATGAACATAAATATCATGAAGGCTCAACTACATGCGTGAACATATGCCAAGTCGAGTCACTCAATACATTCAAAGGAGGATACCATCCCATCATACCACATCATAATCATTCTAATAGCATATTGGCACGCAAGGTAAACCATTATAACTCATAGCTAATCAAGCATGGCACAAGCAACTATAATCTCTAAATGTCATTGCAAATATGTTTACTTCATAATAAGCTGACTCAGAAACGATGAACTCATAATATTTACAAAAACAAGAGAGGTCGAGTTCATACCAGCTTTTCTCATCTCAATAAGTCCATCATATATCGTCATTATTGCCTTTCACTCGCATGACCGAACGATGTGTATAATAATAAGAGTGCACGTGCATTGGACTAAGCTGGAATCTGCAAGCATTCAACTCAAGAGAGAAGACAAGTAATATGGGTTCTAAGTTAAATAAACAATCATGCATATAAGAGCCACTAAGCATTTTCAATATAGTCTTCTCGACCCCCAAAATAAAGAAAAGAAAACTATTTACACGGGAAAGCTCCCAACAAGTAAAAAGAAGAACAAGAAATCTTTTTGGTTTTCATTTTAATTTCTACTACAAGCATGGAAATTAAACTAACTATTTTTTTTGTTTTTTCTTAAAGTTTATCAAACACACAAGAAGAAAACTAGAAAAAGAAATTTAAACTAACATGGATAATACAATGAAAGAGTATGAGCACCGACGACTAGTGTGTGAACATGAATGTAAAGTCGGTGAGAAATACGTACTCCCCCAATCTTAGGCTTTTGGCCTAAGTTGGTCTAATACCAAGGACCGCCTGGCTGATATCCATAAGTGAAACTGGGGTTGTACTGAGATGCAGCGGCAACCGCCTCCTGAGCAGCAGCGTGTTGGCGAGCTGCCTCCATTCCCCTCTCGTATTCAGCTGCTTCCTCCCTGGTGACAACATATCTTCCTTTTGCCTGATAATCAAAAAGGTAGGGAGCAGGAAGAGTAACAGGGACGACGTTGGGTCTGTCATAGATTAGTCGATAATGGAGGAATTATTCATTCCTCTCAAGAAAATGATGATTGAACATAGCTTCTTTATCCAAATAAACAGGAGATAGAAACGTACCCCCCTCTCGTGGGGCTATATTAATAAAATTAGCCACACGGGTTGCATAAATTCCTCCAAATAAATCCCCCTTTCTACTATTATTCTGCAACCTACGTGCAACTATTGCCCCCAAGTTATAACCTTTATAACCTGACACAACACTCTTGAGGACACAAAGATCAGGGACACACATGTGACATGCTTCGTCCTTACCGTTAATGCATCTACCAATAAAGAGAGCAAAGTAATGTATAGCAGGAAAATGAATGCTCCCTATGGTAACTTGTGCTATGTCCCTAGATTCTCCCACGGTAATACTAGCAAGAAAATCTCTAAATTCAGATTTCGAGGATCATTAATATTACCCCACTACGGGAGTTTGCAAGCAGTTGTGAAATCCTCTAAATCCATGGTATAAGATGTATCATAAATATCAAACATGACACTAGGAGAATTACGCGCACAGATATATTGGAACCTCCGCACAAAGGAATCAGTCAATTGATAGTACTGGGGACACTTATCTTGTAAGAAGTCCTCCAGCTCGGCATTACGCACATATGTGTCAAATTCCTCCTTGAAGCCTGCTTTGACCATAAAATCATCGGATGGCCACTCACAAGCTCGTACATCCGCGTCCCTTGGTAGTTCAACGTCTTGCTCGCGTATAGCAATCCTTGGCCCTTTTCTTTGCCGAGGAACCACCTTGCTACATTCTTCTAACCATAATTCTTTTTCTGAAAATTTCTGAAATTTTAGTAACTTCAAAATAAAAGTGAATAAAACTAAACAAGATTGGTAGCAACTACTCCTACAAGTGCCTAGAGCCTATATCATGCATTAGAATTGCTTGGGACCTCATAAATTTAACATGCAAGGTCAAGAACATGGTCACCTATGCAAAAAAAATTTGCAATGAATAAAGCACTAGAACAAAAACTAATTGGACCGATGGAGGAGTCACATACCAAGCAATAGTCTCCCAAAGTAGTTTTGTGAATGGAGCTTTGAGCAAGGAGATCGAAAATCGCAGCAAAATGAGCTAGAACTCGTGCTTGAGCTGGATGGAGATTTTTTTGGGTAGAAGATGAAGTGTGTGGGTACTGGCATAAGTGGAGGGGGGCACCAGGGGCCCACGAGACAGGGGGGGCACGCCCTATGGGGGGGACTCCACTCTCGTGGCCTGGTGCTTGCCCCTCCTGCAGTGATTTCAATGCCTAAAATCCTCAAATATTCCAGAAAAAAGCATACTAAATTTACAGGGCATTTGGAGCACTTTTATTTTCGAACTATTTTTTAATGCACGGATAATTCAGAAAACAGACAGATAATACTATTTTTGCTTTGTTTATTCTAAATAACAGAAAGTAAAAAGAGGGTACAGAAGGTTGTGCCTTCTAGTTTCATCCATCTCGTGATCATCAAAATGAATCCACTAACAAGGTTGATCAAGTCTTGTTAACAAACTCATTCCGAATAACACGGAACCGGAGAAATTTCGAATAACACTAAGTTACCTCAACGGGGATATGAAAATCCCCAACAATAAGAATATCATACTTTTTCTTGACAGTAGGGTGAGGAAATTCAAAACCTCCAATAATAATAGTTGGAACTTTTCCAATAGAATTGATGCTATGAACTTGAGATTGTTTCGTCGGAAAGTGTACCGTATGATCATTACCATTTACATGAAAAGTGACATTGCCTTTGTTGCAATCAATAACAGCCCCTGCAGTATTAAGAAAAGGTCTACCAAGAATAATAGACATACTATCGTCCTCGGGAATATCAAGAATAACAAAGTCCGTTAAGATAGTGACATCTGCAACCACAACAGGCACATCCTCACAGATGCCGACAAGTATAGCAGTTGATTTATTGGTCATTTGCAAAGATATTTCAGTAGGTGTCAACTTATTCAATTCAAGTCAACGATATAAAGAGAGAGGCATAACACTGACACCGGCTCCAAGATCACATAAAGCAATTCTAACATAATTTCTTATAATGGAGCATGGTATAGTTGGAACACCCGGATCTCCAAGTTTCTTTGGTATTCCACCCTTAAAAGTGTAATTAGCAAGCATGGTGGAAATTTCGGCTTCCGGTATCTTTCTTTTATTTGTAATGATATCCTCCATATACTTAGCATAAGGATTTACTTTAAGCATATCAGTTAAGCGCATACCTAAGAAAATAGGTCTAATCATTTTAGCAAAGCGCTCAAAATCCTCATCATCCTTTGACTTGGATGGTTTAGGAGGAAAGGGCATGGGTTTCTCAACCCATGGTTCTCTTTCTTTATCGTTCTTTCTAGCAACAAAATCACTCTTATCATAACGTTGATTCTTTGATTGTGGGTTATCAAGATCAACAGCAAGTTCAATTTCTACATCATTGTTTTAGCTAGGTTGAGCACCAACATAAACATTATAATTAACATTATCACTAGGTTCATGTTCATCACCTGATTGTGTTTCAGCATCAGAGATAGAAATATCATTGGGATTCTTCGGTGTGTCTACAGAAGGTTCACTAGAAGCATGCAAAGTTCTATCGTTTTTCTTTTTCTTCTTTTTAGAAGAACTAGGTGCCTCTAAATTGTTTCTCTGAGAATCTTGCTCGCCCCCTGTCTCGTGGGCCCCTCGAGCGGCCACCGACCTACTTCTTCCTCCTATATATACCCACGTACCCCGAAAACATCCAGGGAGCCAACGAAAAACAATTCCCACCACCGTAACCTTCTGTATCTGCGAGATCCCATCTTGGAGCCTTCGCCTGCGCTCCGCCGGAGGGGGAATCGACCATGGAGGGCTTCTATATCAACACCATAGACCCTCCGATGAGTTGTGAGTAGTTTACCACAGACCTTCAGGTCCATAGTTATTAGCTAGATGGCTTCTTCTCTCTTTTTGGATCTCAATACAATGTTCTCCCCCTCTCTTGTGGAGATCTATTCGATGTAACTCTTTTTGCGGTGTGTTTGTCGAGATCCGGTTTATGATCAAGTTTATCTATGAGAAATATTTGAATATTCTCTGAATTCTTTTATATAACATTGAGTTATCTTTGCAAGTCACTTCGAATTATCAGTTTGGTTTGGCCTACTAGATTGATCTTTCTTGCCATGGGAGAAGTGCTTAGCTTTGGGTTGAATCTTGCGGTGTCCTTACCCAGTGATAGTAGGGGTGGCAAGGCACGTATTGTATTGTTGCCATCGAGGATAAAAAGATGGGGTTTATATCATATTGCTTGAGTTTATCCCTCTACATCATGTCATCTTTCTTAATGCGTTACTGATAACCCACAAGTGTAGGGGATCACAACAGCTTTCGAGTGTAAAGTATTCAACCCAAATTTATTGATTCGGCACAAGGGGAGCCAAAGAATATTCTTGAGTATTAGCAGTTGAGTTGTCAATTCAACCACACCTGGATAACTTAGTATCTGTAGCAAAGTATTTAGTAGCAAAAGTGGTATGATAATAAAGGTAACAGTAGCAAAAGTAAAGATAATTGTTTTTGGTTTTTTGTAGTAGTTGTAACAGAAGCAACAGAAAAGTAAATAAGCGAAGAACAATATATGAAAAGCTCGTAGGCAATGGATCAGTGATGAATAACTATGCTGGATGTGATTCCTCATGCAATAGTTATAACATAGGGTGATATAGAACTAGCTCCAATTCATCAACGTAATATAGGCATGTATTCCGTAAATAGTCATACGTGCTTATGGAAAAGAACTTGCATGACATCTTTTGTCCTACCCTCCCGTGGCAGCGGTCCTAGCAGAAACTAAGGGATATTAAGGCCTCCTTTTAATAGAGAACCGGAACAAAGCATTAACACATAGTGAATACATGAACTCCTCAAACTACGGTCATCACTGAGAAGTATCCCGATTATTGTCACTTCGGGGTTGTCGGATCATAACACATAATAGGTGACTATATACTTGCAACATAGGATCAAGAACACACATATATTCATGAAAACATAATAGGTTTAGATCTGAAATCATGGCACTCGGGCCCTAGTGACAAGCATTAAGCATAGCAAAGTCATAGCAACATTAATCTCAGAACATAGTGGATACTAGGGATCAAACCCTAACAAAACTAACTTGATTACATGGTAAATCTCATCCAAGCCATCACCGTCCAGCAAGCCTACGATGGAATTACTCACGCACGGCGGTGAGCATCATGAAATTGGTGATGAAGGATGGTTGATGATGACGACGGCGACGAATCCCCCTCTCCGGAGCCCCGAACGAACTCCAGATCAGCCCTCCCGAGAGAGATTAGGGCTTGGCGGCGGCTCCGTGTCGTAAAACACGATGAAACTTTTTCTCTAATTTTTTTTCTCCCCGAATGTGAATATATGGAGTTGGAGTTGAGGTCGGTGGAGGTCCAGGGGGCCCACGAGGTAGGAGGGCGCGCCCTAGGGGGGCGGGCCCCCTGTCT
Source organism: Triticum dicoccoides (assembly GCF_002162155.2). NCBI lineage: Eukaryota > Viridiplantae > Streptophyta > Magnoliopsida > Poales > Poaceae > Triticum > Triticum dicoccoides. Next base: position 441,018,378 of record NC_041383.1, on the reverse strand, counting down.
CGTGGACAGCCTGTGGGCCCCCTGATGTTGATTCTTTCGCCAAAAATTCTTATTAATTCCAAAAAGTGCCTCCGTGGATTTCCAGAACATTCCGAGAACTTTTCTTTTCTACACATAAAACAACATCATGGCAGTTCTGCTGAAAATAGCGTCAGTCCGGGTTAGTTTCATTCAAATCATGCAAGTTAGAGTCCAAAACAAGGGCAAAAGTGTTTGGAAAAGTAGATATGTTGGAGACGTATCAGTTACTCTGTTCTTATGAACTTAATACTCTAGATGCATGCTGGATAGCGGTTGATGTGTGGAGTAATAGTAGTAGATGCAGGCAGGAGTCAGTCTACTTGTCACGGACGTGATGCCTATATACATGAGCATGCCTAGATAATCTCATAATTATTCACTTTTCTATCAATTGCTCGATAGTAATTTGTTCACCCACCGTAATACTTATGCTATCTTGAGAGAAGCTACTAGTGAAACCTATGGCCCCCGGGTCTATCTTTTATCATATAAGCTTTCAATCTACTTTTATTTGCATCTTTACTTTTCGCATCTATATTATAAAATACCAACAATATATTTATCTTATCATCCTATCTCTATCAGATCTCACTTTTGCAAGTGGCCGTGAAGGGATTGACAACCCCTTTATTGCGTTGGTTGTGAGTTCTTTGTTTGTTTGTGTAGGTGCGTGCGACTTCTGAGGAGCCTCCTACTGGATTGATACCTTGGTGACAAAAACTGAGGGAAATACTTACGCTACTATTGCTGCATCACCCTTTCCTCTTCAAGGAAAACCAACACAAGCTCAAGACGTAGCAGGGCGCGCCCTCTGGTCTTGTGGGTCGCACGAAGGTTCACTGAGCTCAACTCCAACTCCATATATTCACGTTCGGGGAGAAAAAATCAGAGAGAAGGATTCATCGTGTTTTATGATACGGAGCCGCCACCACCTCCTGTTCTTCCTCGGAGGGCAGATCTCGAGTCCGTTCGTGGCTCCGAAGAGGGGAAATCATCGCCGTCATCATCATCAACCATCCTCCATCACCAATTTCATGATGCTCACCGCCGAGCGTGAGTAATCTCATTGTAGGCTTGCTAGACAGTGATGGGTTGGATGAGATTCACCATGTAATCGAGTTCGTTTTGTTAGGGTTTGATCCCTAGTATCCACTATGTTCTAAGATTGATGTTGCTATGACTTTGCTATGCTTAATGCTTGTCACTAGGGCCTGAGTGTCATGATTTCAGATCTGAACCTATTATGTTTTCATGAATGTATTTGTGTTCTTGATCCTATCTTGCAAGTTATAGTCACCTACTATGTGTTATGATCCGGCAACCCCATAGTGACAATCGTCGGGACACTTCCCGGCGATGACCGTAGTTTGAGGAGTTCATGTATTCACTAAGTGCTAATGCTTTGGTCCGGTACTCCATTAAAAGAAGGCCTTAATATCCCTTAGTTTACAACAGGACTCCGCTGCCACGGAGGGTAGGACAAAATATGTCATGCAAGTTCTTTTTCATAAGCACGTATGACTATATTCGAAATAAATGCCTACAATATATTGATGAATTGGAGCTAGTTCTGTGCCACCCTATGTTATAACTGTTGCATGATGAATGCCATCCAACATAATTATTCATCATTGATCCATTGCCTACGAGCTCATTTCATATTGATCTTTGCTAAGTTACTTTTCCGTTGCCACTGTTACGATTGCTACAAAACTGCTACTATTACTTTTGCCACCGTTATCGTTACTTCCATACTACTTTGCTACTAAATACTTTGTTGCAGATATTAAGTCTTTCAGGTGTGGTTGAATTGACAACTCAGCTGCTAATACTTGAGAATATTCTTTGGCTCCCATTGTGTCGAATCAATAAATTAAGATTGAATACTCTACCCTCAAAAATTGTTGCGATCCTCTATACTTTTGGGTTATCATAGATCGAAAGGATCCAACCTGAAGACACACGAACATAGACGAACGATGATCTGATCTACGCGGATTCACCAAAGACAACCACTGATCGAATCCGGTGAGATCCGTCGTAAGCACACCTCCACACGCCCTCCGACGATGCTAGTCGCACCGTCGGGACAGGGGCTAGTGGGGAGAACTTTATTCCATCTTCAGGGAGCCACCGCCGCCTCGTCTTCCTGAGTAGGACATAAGTCCTAAACAGACACAAAAGACATCTAAAAATGGAGAAGGATCCCTCCCATCGCCAAGGACCGAGATCCACCACGCCTCCATGGCCTAACGCCATATGGGACGAGGTAGACCTGCGGCGCCGCCGACAGGAGTCAAGAAACCCTAGTTCCCTTAGCCTCGCGAGAGACACAGGCGACGAACACTGCTTTCGATCTGGCCTTTATATGTACATGGACAAGTTCATTCGCAAAAAAAGGCACATACAAATTTACCAACACACGTACATACAAGCTACTCGCTCCGGTCGGGTTTACTGCCTCCATTCCAATGAATAAGGTGCGCACGCATCTTAAAATTCAATGGTATAATTTAAACAAACTAAACATACATTAACTGTGATAAAAAAATACCATTGAATTCGTATGGGAAATAAGTTTCAATGGTATTTTAGTCACAAAAATGTATATTATTGGTCTAATTTATGATCAAAATTAGATTTTGGGAAGCGTGTGCACCTTATTCACTGAAATGAAGGGAGACCAAAACTATCGGGACTCCGATCCTAATACACGTGGATCTAGGTGTAACAAACCATACAAGTGCCCTGAGACTCACACACGGTTCACACGGCTGCCACCTTACCTTGGTCGGACCGTTTGTGTCTTTTGTCTCTAGCTTATATGAATAAGTCGCTAGAACCACATGATAAAGAATCCGGGTCGACATGATTAGTTATAGACTAAGGTGGCACAATCGTACAACGACAAACATAGGTAGCCAAATAATGCACGTGTCGGCCAGCGGCGAGTGTAACCAAGTCGTAGCAAAGCTACAAGGACTGTAGTAAACACTGCATGACATTTCCCCGTAGGGACAAACACATGAGCAAAAAAGGTACATATCGGTTAATCAATGTGAATAAGTGAGACACGGGTTTTTAGGTATTTTTTACTAATAAAACATATGATATGCCATAAGAATTATGTGATTGGAATTTCATTTGACTATGTTTCTAAAAATATATTCTTTGTAATAAAATATAATACATGTTCCGCTAGTCAAATTGAAGTCTTAAAATTTTGTGCCCGACCTATATCTATACCTACCAATAAAAAGATTAACACTTCTTCCTCCTTGATTATTATTTGTTTCCACGTTCGTTTCATCCATCGTCGATCAACGTCGTTCGTCCGAGGCAAGCCAATCTACCCGTGCGCTCGGGCCCAATAATTATGGCCCACCTATCCCGTCTGAAGGAAAAAAGAACATGCTGGTGAGAAGATTCTAAACCAGCACAGAAAGCCCAAAGGATAATGATTCAACCAGCCAAGCTAGCTTATGTTATTTGAAAAGGCAAAGGTTGAATCAGTTGTTAAATAGTCTCACCTTGCTTCCTCACATCCAATCCACCCAATTTATATACTTATTTAAATTCCTTGCCTATCAGGAAGCCGTCTCAGAGATCACGACAAAAAATTGAGGAAGGAAAGCGAGGCTAATCAATCTTCTATGTACATGTGGTGGGCCGCTAAATGAACTTGAGGTGACAACAGAAAAGAAATATGGAAGAAAATCGAGCTAAAACATGAGCTACCAAAATAGAGGCAAGAAACCTAGACCCTAGCGGCGACGTTGTCAATGATGAAAGCAACGTCAGGGCGACGAGGCAATCTCACAAGTAGGATCAATCTATGGTGCTGGCGGGCGATAGCGTCACTGTCGTGACATTGTGAACACCTTCACGGCCACGAGAGTATGGATCCATGCAATCTACTATCCTTAGAGAACCTCTGATGTCTAGTCGGTAAATAACACTTCTGGTTCTCCTCCATGCTCACAGGCCACCAGTGTACTCCAGCAGCAGCACTCCACATCACGGCTGGATCAGATGCATAATAATGTCATTGGACGGTAAGCATATGCATGTTTGTATGACCTTAGCTAATGGCGTACATGAACATACCAGGATGCCATTGTTGTCCGATACATAGTGTTTATCGGTGTGTAATTTGTCCCTTTGCTCTGTGGGTGCATAGGGGAAGCATCATACTATCACTATTTTTCTTCATAGATTAAACGCCAAACCGGTACAGTGTTTGAGATATCTAGATGTTGTTTCATATAATTAATCATTGGTTTAATTTGAGAGCTTAAACCCAATTAGTTTATGCAATGAACTAGAAATAACACAACTACATATTCACTTGAATAATTGTTATTACATTCCTGCACTTAGTCGGAACATTATTTCTGCCTCATGTTTGATGAGTTAGGGTTATGAATTCAATTTAGAGGACAATGGTTGTTCATTTTATTTGAATGGTATGTGCCACAGCTATGCACCCATTGTTGATGGGCTATTTATACTAAATCTGGAACAGGAACCGGTCTATAACGTGAATGTCAAGAGGCATAAGCCTAATGAGATAAATCCTACATACTTCTGACTTTGCCGGCTTGGACACATTTGTCTGAAACGCATGAAGAAGCTCCATGATGATGGACTCCTAACTTCGTCTGACTTTGAGTTGTTCGAGACATGTGAATCATTCTTGCTCGCCAAGATGACTAAGTCTCCTTTCCCAAAGAGTTGCGTGAGGGCGCCCGAGCTATTGGAGCTTATACACAGTGATGTGTGTGATCCAGTGAGCACAACCGCCAGAGGTGGCTATTAGTACTTCGTGACTTTTGCCGATGACTTGAGTAGATATGGATATATCTATTTGATGAGGCACAAGTCGGAAACCTTTGCAAAGTTCAAAGAGTTTCAATACGAGGTTGAGAATCAGCTCGGCAAGACTATAAAACTTCTACGATCTGATCATGGAGGTGAGTACATGAGCCAGGAGTTTGATGATCATCTAGAAAGCCAAGGTATAGTAACTCAGCTCACACCTCCGGGTACGCCACAGAGAAACGGCGTGTCAGAACAGAGGTCTATGATGAGAAAATCAGATTTATCCTTGTCATTCTGGGGATACGCTCTAGAAACTGCAGCTTTCACACTTAACAGGGTACCATCAAAATTCATAGACAAGACACCACATGAGATGTGGACCGGGAAGAGTCCCAGTTTGTCTTTTCTAAAGATTTGGGGTTGTGAAGCATTTGTCAAGCGACTTATGTCAGACAAGCTTACACCCAAGTTGGATAAATGCATATTCATGGGGATATCCGAGGGAAACCTTGGGATATAGCTTCTACAACCGTGAAGAGAACAAAGTGTTTGTTGCTCGGAAAGGGGTTTTCCTTGAGAAAGAGTTTCTCAGTCGGGAGGCCAATGGGACGACGGTCCGACTCGAAGAAATTTGAGGACCACTCGGGGATGGCTCGGCTGGTGATGAGATCATACCGGAGTCAGTCAGGGAACCCGTAGTGGAAGCGGCACCGGAACCACGGAGGTCGGAAAGATTGCGCAAACTACGTGATGTATTGTTGCTAGAAAGCGATGAGCCAGACACATATGCGGAAGCGATGGTGAGCCCAGATTCCGAGGCATGGCTGGAGGCCATGAGATCCGAGTTAAAGTCCATGGATGAGAATCAAGTCTGGGACTTGGTTGATTCGCCGCCTGGCGTAACTGCCATTGGTTGCAAATGGGTCTTGAAGAAGAAAACCTATGTGGATGGAAATGTTCAGATCCACAAAGCTCAGCTTGTCGCTAAGGGTTATGACAAGTTCAAGGAATTGACTACGACAAGACTTACTCGCTGGTAGCGATGCTGAAGTCTGTGAGGATCGTACTAGCTATAGCTGCATATTTCGGTTACGAGATACGGCAGATGGATGTCAAGACGGCTTTCCTTCACGGAAATTTAACCGAGGACGTGTATATGATACAGCCTGAGGGTTTTGTCGATCCGACTAGCGCTAGTAAGGTATGCAAGCTCAAGAGATCCATTTATGTGTTGATGCAAGCATCTCGGAGCTGGAATATTCATTTTGACGAGGTCGTCACTGGTCTTGGTTTCATCAAAAGCGAAGAGGACGCTTGTTTATACAAGAAGTTAAGTGGGAGCTCGATAGTGTTTTTGATTTTGTATGTGGATGACATATTGTTGATCGGGAATGATGTTTCGATGCTAAACTCGGTCAAGGAGTCACTGAATGACAAGTTTTCGATGAAGGACCTTGGTGAGGCAGTCTATATTTTAGGCATTAAGATCTATAGAGATAGATCGAGGAGGCTGGTCGGCTTAAGCCAAAGCACGTACATAGATAAAGTGTTGAAGCGGTTCAACATGAGTGAGGCGAAGAAAGGGTTCTTGCCACTCTCACATCCATGGTATAAGGCTAAGCGAGACTCAGAGTCCTTCGACATCTGATGAGCAAAGCAGGATGAGTAGGATTCCGTATGCCTCGGCAATCGGATCCATCATGTATGCCATGATATGTACAAGGCCTGATGTTACTTTTGCAATAAGCCTAACAAGTAGATACCAGGCCAACCCAGGTGAGAGTCACTGGGCAGCGGTAAAGACTATTTTGAAGTACCTGAAAAGGACTAAAGAGATGTTCCTAGTTTATGGAGGTGAGGAAGAGCTCGTCGTAAAGGGTTATGCCGATGCTAGTTTCCAAACCGACAGAGATGATTGTCGATCACAGTCTGGACTCGTGTACGTCATGAACGGAGGAGCAGTGAGCTGGATGAGTTCCAATCAAGATACGGTGGCCGATTCTACCACAGAAGCCAAATACATTGCGGCTTGTGAAGCTGCAAAGGAAGGTGTTTGGATCCGGAACTTTCTGGATGATCTTGGTATTTTCCCAGCCTCGGTAAAAACGTTGGACCTTTATTGTGATAATTCTAGTGCCATCGCACAAGCCAAGGAGCCGAGGAATCACCACAAAGTCAGACACATAGATCGGAAATATCACCTGATACAAAAGATCGTAAAGAATGGTGATGTAGAGTTATGCAAAATTCACATGGATGCAAACGTTGCAGATCCGTTGACTAAGCCACTTCCACAACCCAAGCATGAGGGGCACGTTAGAGCTATGGGCATTCGATGTCTATTTGGTTGACTCTAGTGCAAGTGGGAGACTGTTGGAGATATGCCCTAGAGGCAATCATGTATGATGACATTTCCTATGTGTTTATGAATAAAGTTAGTCTTGGACATTATCAATGATGTGTATCAGCAAGTACGTGACTTGTTTGTGAGACTATGCATTGTATGATGACTGTCCTAAGAGGTCCCTAGTCGAAAGAGTTGTGTGGACGCTCAGCCAACTAGACTAGCATATGACACGGTCGATGGCTTGGTCTCACTAGCCATGGAGCATTGGATGCTAACCGGATAATATGGACTCGGAAGGATCTGGTCGGATTCGACGTAGTCGAATCCGAGTCGAGATAAGGTGCGAGTCGGACAAACCCAACTATGAGATGCAACGATATGTCATCTGTGAGTCTCTAGTACAACATACGTTCTATGTCCTAAGACCTGAGCTGGCGCATACACTCGGGATGGTGACAGACCTGCTTTGGGCCAACGAAACGCTACTCCGTGACTGGGTAGTTACAAAGGTAGGTTTCAGGCTTGTCCAGACCCATGATGCGAGACATGGTCGAGCAAGATGGGATTTGCCCCTCCGATCAGGAGAGATATACCCTGGGTCCCATGTGTGATCCGACCAAGATAAGCATGGCCATGCAACAAGGATTATGAAATAATCCGGTTTATGGTCGGGATCACTGGAACGAGAAATAGGTCGGGTTAGCACAAGGATGACAGGCTCGCCTTGAGCCCGACAACATATATCGTGTGGCAAAAGGAATGGAAGTGTGATGTACAGGTTCGCCAACTGGCTTCATTGTCTGCTTGGTGGTCGGCACGCCTTGCTAGATGCCGCTACCAGCCAAGCAGGTCGGAGGTGATCCGACCTGCGGCCAAGCCGACTTGAACCTAAGGGGTCGCACGCTTAAGGGAAGGAACCTGTGAGGCTGGATCGGACTCCACGAGTCAGATATCATCCTACTCGGACTCAGATCCCGGCTGAACAGAATTTGGGCTTTAGGGTCTGTGCGAGGCCCAAGTGTTGAGCCCGCGACGGACGCCTATATAAAGTGGAGGTGCCGCACACTCATTTAGTTGATCGCTTCGGCGCTTTCACTAGGGTTTGCATGTGTTACGAATAGCCACCTCCACTCGCCGCCGGTTGTGTGATCGGACCTAGTAGTCCGCCGCACGATGTTCCTCCTGCACGTGCGGATATCATTAGAGGTGGTGCACTTGCGCCGCCCCGGCGAACCTGTACGAGGGATCCGACGACCGACTGTTCGAGGGTGATCGGACGAGGAGGAGACGAACCACGCGGACGCGCTGCCCCAAATCTTCTTCCGCTACACGGCACTGCGCGTCTAGTGGTAACGATCTGTGATCCATTCTCGTAGCATGTTCCTGGATGTTCTGCGCATAGGAAAATTTTAAATTTGCAGTCGACGCACCCTACCGTAGAACCCAACACCATGACCAAGCGATGGAGTTTGGCACATCAAGCTGCGGCTCCCATGTGCTCACTCTAGTCCATAGCTCCAGAAATTCATGCAATGCCTCTACCCCAAGGTTAGGTCCAATCACCATTGCCCAAGGCCCATCCTCGATGGTTGGAGCAACCATCATTGTTGCTCTGATCCACGATGGAATTCTGCTATATATAGTTGGAGCGATCTCCTGTGCCCTCATACCATCAATCCACCGGTCCTCCCAGAAGAGCGTAGTGTGGCCACAACGTGCTTCACTCCTCGTTGCCGCCCGAAATAGTAGCATTGTCTCTCGCGGGACCTTTATCTTGAACTCACTCCATGGTCTACTCGCATCCACCCTTGCTAGCCACGGCCATCTACTTTGCATGGACACATTGAGCCACCTGAGATTCAGTAGCCCTAGACCGCCAGCCCATTTTGGTGAACATACCGCATGCTACCGCACAGTTACCTCCATTTGCCTCGGCCCGTCTACACCATAGGAACCCTCTGCTCACCTTGTTCATTGCAGCTATAGTCTTCATTGGCAGATCCAAGGCCATCATGGCATGAATGGGCATAGCGCAAAAGCACTGACTGTACCAATGTGAGTCGTCCACTCTTCAACATTAACGCCGCTTTCCACTTTGGTAAGCAGTTCGTCATCTGGTCCACAAGGTACTGCAACTGCGTTGTCGATTGCTTACGTAGGGACAATGGCAGCCCCAAATACTTGATTGGGAAGGCCCCTTTTTGGCAGCCCAACGCATCACATGCCATAGTGATCTCCTGTTCATTGCACCTTATTAGGAGTGCCTTGATTTCACCATGTTTATCTGCAGTCCTGACGCCTCTCCAAATAAATCAAGGATGCCCTTGCATACCGCAAGTTCCACTGGCTTGGGCTTGATGAAAACCACCACGTCATCTACAAAGATGGACAGACGTTGTTTCATACCTCGACGTGCCAATGGCTCCAACACGCCTCTGCTTGTGGCCCGTTCAAACAACCTTTGCAATGGCTCCATAGTTAGGATGAAAAGCATCGGTGAGATCGGATCCCCTTGTCTCAGTCCCTTGCAGTTGTAAATAGTGTCCCCGGGGTCCCCATCCACCATGATCTTGATTGTGGATGTCGCAAGGATCCCACAAATCCATGACCGCCACCGGGGTCCAAACCCCAAATGTTGTATCACTTCAAGCAAGAACGGCCACTGGACGGAGTCGAACCCTTCGATATATCCAATTTGAGTAACACGGTGGGGATCTTCATGGCATCAAAGGGACAAATGATTCACATGTCAATTTATTTTTAGAGCAATAAACCAGTTATTATCTAACCGAATAAATGTAAGCTAGCTACATTTCTAAATGAGGTGTCATGTTAAAATAGAGGAGATGAACCGGAGAGGGGCTTGAGAAATGCTTATTAGGCTAGAGGCGTACGATTTTTTTCCGTTGCAAGGCACGGGCATGTTTGCTAGTAAACCTAACCGGAAGTTGTATCGGGGATGCTCTGATGAACTCCAATAACCGGAGGGAGCAGTCCTGGGAGGGAGTATTGGAGATGCTCTGATGTACTCCCTCCGTTCCTAAATATAAGTCTTTGGAGAGATTTCACTATGGACCACATACGGAGCAAAATGAGTGAATCTATACTGTAAAATGCATCTAGATACATCCATATGTGGTCCATGGTGAAATCTCTACAAAGATTTATATTTAGGAACGGAGGGAGTACATGTCTACATCTACACGCTGGCCCACCGGACCCCGAATTTGGTCTTGCAAGGCTGCGACGTCCCAACCACGTAGGTGTATGCAGTTGGCCGGCCGTGAATACACCCGAGGATCTCCAAGGTCGACGAGGAAGTGATGCGGATATGCATGTGCGCGAGCCGGTGGACGATGCGCAGGGAAAAGGCAACTTGCTGGGCAAGCAGTGGCCATGACAAGGATGGATGCATCGCCGCCCTCGGGTTCAGGGCCGACCCAACCCAAACTCAACTGCACACGTACGCATGCGCCGATGCACGTACGCTGGCGCCTCGCCATATCCTGTACTACTGGATACTGGTCACCCCGACGCATGTGCCTCCGCCGTGGCCCATATGGGCCCGATCCCGCCCACGCGCGCACGGCCGTTCCCAAAGGCAGCGACGCATGCACCAGCAGCAGCTTTACTTTTCTGCAAAACCTTTTCCGTCCTCTCATCCCTCCCATTATCATCTCCTTCGTCTTCGGGCATGTACAATGGTAGCATATGGATACATATGCCCCATGACAAAAAGTAATTTGAGGCGTGTACATTTATTTTTTCTTCTCAATGCAAGCTACCACTAGTGGGCCTCATTAAGAAATAAAAAATAAAAAATTTAGTACACATGCATCTCTACTTTTTACTTCAACCTTTTCAGCTTTTGTCACCGGACCACACTTTTTTCTTCAAGCATCCGCCTCCTGAAGAGGATCCCGCTTCCCTATCCGAACCTACTTTACGTCATATCCGATCCTACATAACATGCGAGGTATCACCTTAAGGCTATGCATTGTACATGCCCTTCGGCATGGACATGAAGGATGCAACAGTGCACCTCACCAGGAGAAAGAAAAGCTGCTGTGAGTGGCCAGAATTAATCAAGTGTAGCCGTAGTCGTATTTGTCGTCGTCGTGGCAGTTTTCTTTTTGTTCATTTGCAAGGTGTGCTTGCATGCATTGGTGCCACGAGATGTGGATGTTAAATGCATGAGCTCGAGCAACGTGGGCGTATGACGTTTTCTAGCAAAGTTTCTTGCAGGCCATCCGATCGAACTGGAGAAGGCCGTTGGTGTCATCAAATCTCTTGGACTACTCCAGATGACCAGATCTGACCCCGTACATTTACAATCAATTTCAGGTTCACAAGATGACAGTCACATGCTGTCTGAACTCTGAACGACCAACCATTCCAATGTACAACTAAGTACTACTTGCTCAACTACAGAATGATTCAAAATTCGAAACAAAATAAAATAGGGGCAAGTAGTTTGCTAGCAGTACTCTGCATGTGTATGTACTCCCTCCGTCCGGAAATACTTGTCATCAAAATAAATAAAAGATGATCTATCTAGATGTATTTTAGTTCTAGATACATTATTTTTTGTTCATTTTGATGACAAGTATTTTCGGACGGAAGGAGTACTACGTGGGTAAAAAATTGGAATAGTGGGCGCGCGATAAAGTGTACTGTATGTAGTAAAATATCAGGCAGTAGGTACACTCCCCACGTGAGAAGAGCCCACCGCCCCTGTCGGGACCATCACTATCCGCACCTGCGAATTTTCCTTCACGGAACAAAATGAGCGGAAGGGCCTAGAAGCATCTCGAATTCTGTTTCCCTACGAGTGAAGCCGCCCAAGCTAGCTGCCTATAGCATGCTAGCTCTGGCCTTTCTAAAAAATAAAATAAAAACGGCAGGCAGAAACAGCTCTCTACGTAGTTTCACTTGCCTTGTCAGGTCAAATTTATTTATTTTTGAGAATATAATCGTATCAAATTTGTTCAGTGGTAAAATCTAAAATGGAGCTATTTATAAAGGAGTGGGCTAGCAAAGACTCGATTGGCAACTCACTTCTTATCATCTTCGGCCCCAAGGCTCCACGTATATGATGACACACCTGATATTGATAGTACCAGCAAAGACACGGCAGGATACTGAGACTCGAGTAGCTTTTTGGCCATCCTCCGGTGTTTGCCCCCAACTCGACTCTCTAACGGAAATGGACCAAGCAGGATTTGACTGCCTGCTTTCTTGCCCATGCATGCAGATGCAGCACGTCAGGGATATCTCGCGAGTTCGGCAGACAACACAACAGAGTATTAAGGCGGTTTGATTTAGTTTCACTTTACTTAGAAGAAAAGGCGTTTTGATTGGCTCCAGGATTAGAACAGAACAGGAGTATCTGCTTATCTGGCCGAAAGCAATCGGAGAAACTTTGAGGATTTGCACCCGGTTCCACGTGCCTGGTAGAGCGGGTCGCCACCAGGCCCCGATGAATGGAGTGGCCAGAATTTGATATCTTCGACGAACGCGGCATCGTACCACTGGAGTTGCTGGGCTGCTCAAAAGATTTGGGTGCACTATTTTTGGTGACAAGTCCAAAATAGGTAAGTATTACTTCATCCGATTCATATTACTTGTCGTTCAAACGGATATTACATGAGCGGCAAGTAATATGGATCAAAGAGGGTACAATACTGGACTTGACTACATTTTCATGTAAAGAAAGGACTCGACTATATTTTGGCGCATAGGACCTTGAATAAAAAAAAGAATTCTACATCGGTCATGTCTAGCAGGCCTCTTCGGCGACGAGTGGGGAGCTCCTGTGTGAAGGACAAACTATGGATCTCTTGATTACTCACTATACACAGAGGATACGATTACAGAGTAGGCATTACAAAGCAACAAGGAACTGGGAAAGAGGAACGGAGAGAGCTAGAGGTAGGAGAAGAGCCGAACCACCGTTGTCATGATCGGCAAACCCTAAGCGGCGCCCGTAGCGCCCGTTATAGCGTTAATGGTACAGGGCGCACACCCCTCCTCCGCGATGGGCCAGCCCATGTTTTATTCTTTTTCTTTTGTAAAATGATGCAAAAAGACAACGTGCTAAGAAGAATTCGATCCTGCGACGCGGGGTCACAGCGCAGCACTCGCTTGCCACCGGCGCTAGCTGAGTTCTGTGATTACATAGAGCTTCTTCCCTCTTTTATTCTTCCATTCTTTCTTTTCCGTTTATTTTTTTGTTTTTCTTTTCATTTCTTTCTTTTTCTTTTTAGTATTCATTTTCTTTTTTAGTCTTCTTTCTTCTTTTTCTTTTTCTAATTCGATATAAAAAGTTCACCGAATTTATGGACATATTTCAAATTCGATGAACTTTTTTCAAAATTGGTGAACTTTTTTCCAATTCAATGACATTTTATCAAAACCGGTGAACTATTTTCAAATTCAATGAACTTTTTTTTAAATTTGGGTGAACTCTTTTTTGAAGTCGATGAACTTTTCCCAAATTCAACTTTTTTTCAAGTTCGATAAACTTTTTCTTAGGTTTGTGAACCTTTTTCAAAACTAATGAACTTTTTTTGAAGTCGGTGAACTTTTTAAAATTCGATGAACTATTTTTGAATTGGATGAACTATTTTCAATATCCAAAATATGTTCAGATTTTTTGGAATTCGTTTGACTTTTCAGAAAATGTTTTTCGAAATTCCAAATTTTGTTCATGTTTTCTAATTTTGTTCACATTTCAAAAATAGTTCTGAATTCCAATTTTTTGTTAACCGTATTGAAGAAAAATGTTCACCATACATTGAAAGAATGTTCAGTGTGTATAAAATAATGTTCATCATGTATAGAAATTTTGTTCAGCATGCATTCAAAAGGAGTTCATCGTATTTAAAAAAAGTTCTACGTGTATTTGAATATTGTTCACCATACATTGAAAAAATGTTCAGTATGTATAAAAAATGTTCATCGTGCAGAGAAATTTTGTACCATGTATTCAAAAAAAGTTCAGCATATTTTGAAAAAATGTTCACCCTATACTAAGAAAATGTTCAATGTGTATTCAGAACTATTTTTGAATATGCGGATTTTTTTTTGCATGCTGGAGAACTCCATTCGTAATATTTGAACATATTTTCAATAATTGAAATGTATAAATGCCACAGTGTATTGTGCAATAAATAGCGCGTCTATTTTCTGTTTATTGAAACTTTTGCGGTGTGAATATCCGCTAGCAGTTAGCTAGTGCACTGGCTAGCCTCACTGTGTAGAAGCGGGTGGGCGCGAGGTCGAATCCTGGTGGGGAGGTATTTTTGGCGTTGCTTTTGTTGCGTGATCGTGGGCCGGCCCATCCAACAGCTGCTGCGGGCGCGAGTACCTTGCGCGGCGCTGAAGGCGCCCTATAGGTGGTCCCGTCATGATCCACTGGATACCTTCGCTCGTTCCTCCCCCTCGAGTATATGTAGTCGCCTTGCGCAACTGCGTTCAGATGGGCTTAGCCTGTGGCGGTTGGCCCATGACAGATGGCCCGTAACCCAGCCGGGATAGAGGGGTGCTGACATCCCTCTTCCTTAAAAACTGGCTTGCCCTCAAGCCAGTGCATGCCCTTCTTTAGTTCATGTGTGATGCCACCAGGGTCCATGATATATCAATGCCTCGTATCAGAACTGCACATCGTGTCCTTGTGGCTATGCCATGTTCATCGTCACACTGAGTAGATTGCCGAGTTGCACGACAATACCACATTAGAACTAGCTCATTGGATATCCTGACATATAAACATGGCACATGCTGCAGTTCATAGGAAGACTCGCAAAAGGCGACGAGTGAAGATATCAACTTCTTAGTCCTATGAAAGTATGCAACATAGAAGCCGTCGGACACTAACAAACTAACATTCTTCTCTTCTTGCAACGAAACTCGCTTGCCACCATCCTTGGTGCATGCTCCGAACTGGATCTAGACATAAATTGCAGACAAGGATTGTAACCCAATTGTAGTAATGCCAGGTATGATTCCAACTTCTGTGCATCAACTGTACTAGCAACAATTCAGGTTGGGAGATAGAGCCAAGAAGTCTCTAATCTAAGGATGCAATTAGTGAAGCATCACACCACCGTAGCCCACAAATGGAGTCAACAGCAGCAAGCTCTGACTTGAACCATGGTATCATTTTTGGCGTTGCTTTTGTTGTGTGATCGTGGGCCGGCCCATCCAACAGCTGCTGCGGGCGCCAGATCCCTTGCGCGGCGCTGAAGGCGCCCTATAGGTGGTCCCGTCATGATCCACTGGATACCTTCGCTCGTTCCTCCCCCTCGAGTATATGGAGTCGCCTTGCTCAACTGCGTTCAGATGGGCTTAGCCTGTGGCGGTTGGCCCATGACAGATGGCCCGTAACCCAGCCGGGATAGAGGGATGCTGACATCCCCCTTCCTTAAAAATTGGCTTGCCCTCAAGCCAGTGCATGCCCTTCTTTAGTTCATGTGTGATGCCACCAGGGTCCATGATATATCAATGCCTCGTATCAGAACTGCACATCGTGTCCTTGTGGCTATGCCATGTTCATTGTCACACTGAGTAGATTGCCGAGTTGCACGACAATACCACATTAGAACTAGCTCATTGGATATCCTGACACATAAACATGGCACATGCCACAGTTCATAGGAAGACTCGCAAAAGGCGACGAGTGAAGATATCAACTTCTTAGTCCTATGAAAGTATGCAACATAGAAGCCGTCGGACACTAACAAACTAACATTCTTCTCTTCTTGCAACGAAACTCGCTTGCCACCATCCTTGGTGCATGCTCCGAACTGCTAGGCATAAATTGCAGACAAGGATTGTAACCCAATTGTAGTAATGCCAGGTATGATTCCAACTTCTGTGCATCAACTATACTAGCCACAATTCAGGTTGGGAGATAGAGCCAAGAATTCTCTAATCTAAGGATGCCATTAGTGAAGCATCACACCACCGTAGCCCACAAATGGAGTCAATAGCAGCAAGCTCTGACTTGAACCATGGCCTCATTTTTGGCGTTGCTTTTGTTGCGTGATCGTGGGCCGGCCCATCCAACAGCTGCTGCGGGCGCGAGAACCGTTGCGCGGCGCTGAAGGCGCCCTATAGGTGGTCCCGTCATGATCCACTGGATACCTTCGCTTGTTCCTCCCCCTCGAGTATATGCAGTCGCCTTGCTCAACTGCGTTCAGATGGGCTTAGCCTGTGGCGGTTGGCCCACGACAGATGGCCCGTAACCCAGCCGGGATAGAGGGATGCTAACATCCCCCTTCCTTAAAAACTGGCTTACCCTCAAGCCAGTGCATGCCCTTCTTTAGTTCATGTGTGATGCCACCAGGGTCCATGATATATCAATGCCTCGTATCAGAACTGCACATCGTGTCCTTGTGGCTATGCCATGTTCATTGTCACACTGAGTAGATTGCCGAGTTGCACGACAATACCACATTAGAACTAGATCATTGGATATCCTGACACATAAACATGGTACATGCTGCAGTTCATAGGAAGACTCGCAAAAGGCGACGAGTGAAGATATCAACTTCTTAGTCCTATGAAAGTATGCAACATAGAAGCCGTCGGACACTAACAAACTAACATTCTTCTCTTCTTGCAACGAAACTCGCTTGCCACCATCCTTGGTGCATGCTCCGAACTGGATCTAGACATAAATTGCAGACAAGGATTGTAACCCAATTGTAGTAATGCCAGGTATGATTCCAACTTCTGTGCATCAACTGTACTAGCCACAATTCAGGTTGGGAGATAGATCCAAGAAGTCTCTAATCTAAGGATGCAATTAGTGAAGCATCACACCACCATAGCCCACAAATGGAGTCAACAGCAGCAAGCTCTGACTTGAACCATGGCGTCATTTTTGGCGTTGCTTTTGTTGCGTGATCGTGGGCCGGCCCATCCAACAGCTGCTGCGGGCGCCAGATCCCTTGCGCGGCGCTGAAGGCGCCCTATAGGTGGTCCCGTCATGATCCACTGGATACCTTCGCTCGTTCCTCCCCCTCGAGTATATGTAGTCGCCTTGCTCAACTGCGTTCAGATGGGTTTAGCCTGTGGCGGTTGGCCCATGACAGATGGCCCGTAACCCAGCCGGGATAGAGGGATGCTGACATCCCCCTTCCTTAAAAACTGGCTTGCCCTCAAGCCAGTGCATGCCCTTCTTTAGTTCATGTGTGATGCCACCAGGGTCCATGATATATCAATGCCTCATATCAGAACTACACATCGTGTCCTTGTGGCTATGCCATGTTCATTGTCACACTGAGTAGATTGCCGAGTTGCACGACAATACCACATTAGAACTAGCTCATTGGATATCCTGACACATAAACATGGCACATGCTGCAGTGCATAGGAAGACTCGCAAAAGGCGACGAGTGAAGATATCAACTTCTTAGTCCTATGAAAGTATGCAACATAGAAGCCGTCGGACACTAACGAACTAACATTCTTCTCTTCTTGCAACGAAACTCGCTTGCCACCATCCTTGGTGCATGCTCCGAACTGGATCTAGACATAAATTGCAGACAAGGATTGTAACCCAATTGTAGTAATGCCAGGTATGATTCCAACTTCTGTGCATCAACTGTACTAGCCACAATTCAGGTTGGGAGATAGAGCCAAGATGTCTCTAATCTAAGGATGCAATTGGTGAAGCATCACACCACCGTAGCCCACAAATGGAGTCAACAGTAGCAAGCTCTGACTTGAACCATGGCGTCATTTTTGGTGTTGCTTTTGTTGCGTGATCGTGGGCCGGCCCATCCAACAGCTGCTGCGGGCGCCAGATCCCTTGCGCGGCGCTGAAGGCGCCCTATAGGTGGTCCCGTCATGATCCACTGGATACCTTCGCTCGTTCCTCCCCCTCGAGTATATGTAGTCACGTTGCTCAACTGCGTTCAGATGGGCTTAGCCTGTGGTGGTTGGCCCATGACAGATGGCCCGTAACCTAGCCGGGATAGAGGGATGCTGACATCCCCCTTCCTTAAAAATTGTCTTGCCCTCAAGCCAGTGCATGCCCTTCTTTAGTTCATGTGTGATGCCACCAGAGTCCATGATATATCAATGCCTCGTATCAAAACTGCACATCGTGTCCTTGTGGCTATGCCATGTTCATCGTCACACTGAGTAGATTGCCGAGTTGCATGACGATACCACATTAGAACTAGCTCATTGGATATCCTGACACATAAACATGGCACATGCTGCAGTTCATAGGAAGACTCGCAAAAGGCGACGAGTGAAGATATCAACTTCTTAGTCCTATGAAAGTATGCAACATAGAAGCCGTCGGACACTAACAAACTAACATTCTTCTCTTCTTGCAACGAAACTCGCTTGCCACCATCCTTGGTGCATGCTCCGAACTGGATCTAGACATAAATTGCAGACAAGGATTGTAACCCCATTGTAGTAATGCCAGGTATGATTCCAACTTCTGTGCATCAACTGTACTAGCCACAATTCAGGTTAGGAGATAGAGCCAAGAAGTCTCTAATCTAAGGATGCAATTAGTGAAGCATCACACCACCGTAGCCCACAAATGGAGTCAACAGCAGCAAGCTCTGACTTGAACATGGCTCACGTGGAAGCCCATCTTGATTGTGGTTATTAGGACTGAACTCCTTGCTCCTCTTGTTCGAGTGAATGGCACATACAATAGTTGCTATATTTCTGGCCATAAAAAGTAGACCACTAGTGATGCCCTTTAAGTGTAGGAAATCCATATCCTTACTCATAGATTTTTTATGACCAAATAAGAGAACCACACTAGCAGACATGCATACTAGACTTTGAATCAAAAGCCTCGACTGCATTTTGTACAGTCTGAACCACCAAAGATTTTAGAAGTGCCAAATACCGACAAGAATGATCAACCTCACATGATATTTGTGTAAGTGCATCTAGTGCCCCTTAGTGATTTTGGTGTATTGAAGACTTATAGGTTAAGGGACTAATGTGTTTGTAAGTGTACACAGGTCTATAAGTCTATGAGGAGTTTGACATTTACAGAGAATGTCGACCTCTAAAAATGAAGTTCTTCAACTGAAGACTTTGATATTCTGAAGACTTTCTGAAGACTTTGAAAGTGAAGAAATTGGTGTGACCTTGAAGACTTGGTATTCATCTGTGGAACATGAAGCGTGAAGACTTTTGTTTTCGTAGTTTCATTTTCTCTTTCTTGAGTCATAGGAAACACCGTACTGTTAAAGGGGGTCGAGGAAATACTAAGGAAAAATTTCCATGTGATGCTCAACTCAAAATCCTACACCTACCAATCCCTTCGAGTGAAGCCTTTGGCAATCTCATACAGTTCAGTCACTTTCTTCAGTGACAGAGACGAAGTTCTTCTGGTCGCTGATGAATTTGTTCTGACTGAGGAGTTAGGAATTCGTCAGTGCGAATTACCTACACAGTGAGGAACATGATAGCCTTGAGGAATTTGAGAGTCAAATTTTCGACCGTTGCTGTGCTGCGCGCCAGCTGTCCCAAAATATCTTATCCACCTAATGGTCATATCATTGAGGGGCATTTATGTCTTATCATGTTGGGATGCTCCCTAGGCTATAAATAGCCGCCCCCTACAACCACTAGCTGGTTGGCTGCTCCGAGAGAACTTGACACTTGTCATTTGAGAGCAACCCATCCTCCGAGGACTTTGAGCGAAAATCATCGAGTGAGGAAAACCCAAAACCAAACCCCTACAAACCCAAAGTGATTGAGCATCACTAAAGAAATTGATCCTGCGTGGATTCGACGCTTGTTACCTTTGAAGACTGTGCTTCTTCCAGACGGTTAGGCGTCAAGGTCTAGAGCATCCAAGAGGAATTGTGGATGGCCGAGTGACCAAGTCTATGAAGGTTTGGAAGTCGCCTGAAGACTTACCACGAGTGATTGGACGAGGTCTGCATGACCTTGGTTCAAGGAGAATACGGTGAGGACTGGATGTCCTGAGCTGCGTGCTCAGCGACTGGGTGTCCGGGACTGTGTGTCCTCGAGTTTAAATACTCAGCCGCTCCAACCAGACGTACAACTGAGACAGCAGTTGGAACTGGTCTACCAAATCATTGTCTTCACCAACCTAACTGGTTCTATTTCCTCAACCCTTTCATTTCCTCATTACTGTGTTGAATATTTGTTCATATCTGTGTTTGAAGACTTTGACTGAAGACTTTCTCAATTTCCTCAGTTCAATTTCTTCAGTCTGTTTGTTTTCATCTTGTGTTATCCTGTGATTACGCTTTCTGTACTCTGTGCTAGTCTTCATTTCATCATGATGACCATGCTTGTATTCTGTTATGCTTACTTCTGAGTACTTATTCCGCTGCTAATAGTTCTTCGCTAAGGAATTTCCTCACCGGCAAATTCCTTAGTGAAGAACTCATAAATATCGCCTATTCACCCCCCTCTAGTCGACATAACGCACTTTCAATTGGTATCAGAGCAAGGTACTCCCTTGTTCTGTGTGATTTTGGTTTAACCACCTGGAGTTTTAGTAATGTCGACCACAGGTATGAAGAAAGTGACATGCCCTATCTTTGACGGTCATGATTATCCCAAGTGGAAGGCCATGATGAGGAAGCACCTCATGGCAAGGGACAGCGAGCTGTGGACCGTCACTGAGATTGGTCTTATTGATCTATGCAAGTCGGCGAACGCAGATGATATTCGCAAATACATTCGACTTGACTTCATGGCGAAGGATATCATCTGTTCCTGCCTATCCAGAGATCAATTCAGGCACATTATGCATCTTTGCAATGCAAAGCTTATTTGGGACCGAATCTCCGACGTCTATGAAGGTCATCGAACCCGTCATGATCCTTGGTTTGAGGACTTCAAGGAATCTCTCAAAACGATGACTTTCGAACCAGAATCATCATCTTCTGCATCATGTCTCATGGCAAAGGGTGTCGAGGTAACCGAATGTTCCTCATCTGAATTTAGTAACTGTGAATCCGATGATGATGAATCTGATGATGATATTGAACCTAGCTATACCAAACTTGTTTGCATTGCCACCAAACAACAACATGCCTTGGAAAAGGTTTAAAACATGCTAGAAAAAAGTGATGATATGTTGGGTGAAGAAATGGATCGCACTAAAGCCCTGACTGAAAATCTTCAGAGACTTCAGTCTAGGTTTGATAACCTTCAAAGTCATCATAACACTCTCTTATCTGATCATGAGAAACTTTCTTATGAATTTCTTCAAAGAAAGCAAGATCTTGAGAAGCTAAGAGTGAGTTATGAAGATCTTCAGAAGGAGCACGATTCATTACTTGCTCAACAAATCAGCACTTCTCAGGAAGAATTTGTTCCTCCATGCTTAAAGTGCATTGAACGTGAATCTGCTAGTTCTTCACCTGAATGTTCAAATGCTTCAACTGTTACAAATTCTTCACCTGCCTCAGCTATCACTAATTCCTCATCTGAGGACATTGCTAGTATCACTAATGATGCAGGGCTGAAGGAACTGTACACGATAGGCATGTACAAAAGCCTCAAAGGGCATCAGATTCTTTGTGATGTGCTCAAAAAGCAGATCCTCAACAGAAACCCTAGGAAAGAGGGTATTGCCTTTGAGAGGAAACTTAATGCTGATGGAACATATTGGAAGCTTGAGTAGTACCCCAAAACCTCATGGGTTGCTGCAAAGGGACCTCCAGTTGATCCATCCAAGTTATCTGGCTTTACATGTGAATCTCCTCATTCTTCTGATGAGTCATTTGACTCCAACTATAAACTGTTCAAAAATCAGAATGGTGAAGTATTTGCTAGATATGTTGGGACTAACTGCAGGAACGGTTCCCCTATGAAGAAAATCTGGGTTCCCAAAAGTTATGTTGAAGGTCTTCAGGTGAATGTCCTCATGACACCACCTGTGAAGAATAGGAACCCCAGAACAAACTCTTCATATGGACCTAATTCTTCATATGGATCCAAGTCCTCATATGGACCAAATTCCTCACGTGGATCAAATTCCTCAAATGGATCAAAGTCCTCATATGATTATCATCGTGCTAACAACTCTGTTTCGCAGGGTAGAGCTAAGGGCTATGAATATGCACATTATTCTTCAAATCATTATGTTCATAAGTCCTCGAAGAATTTCTCTGCTTATTCATATGCTTACCCTAACCCCTCTTATGTGAAACGAAATGGTTTGGCTTCTATGCCACCATTCTCGTATGGTGCTCGCAGAGTGATGAACTCTTTGCCACCCCTTCAGATGTGGTTGGTGAAGAAAAAGAACTAATCTCTTATGCAGGGTCAGGTCTCCAGACGTGCCTTAACGTCTGAAGAATTTGCTGGCGACCTGACAAAATTGCCTGAAAGGACGCAGGCTAACCATGATGAAATGAACTTTCATTTCACACGTCCTCATACTGCTATATCTGTTTATCGCTTGATGAAATTCATCTGATGAACTTGATATCATATTCTTCACTGATGAAGCATATGAGATTGTAAGTTACACTAATTCATCTGCAGGATGATCAACCCAAAACCACTGAATGGGTCCTCGATAGTGGATGTACAAATCACATGACTGGTGACAAGAATCTTTTGATGGATGCTCCCTTATCACCGTCACATCTGAAGCATATCATCTTTGCTGACAAAGGCAAAAGTCAGGTATTGGGTCTTGGTAAGGTTGTGATCTCTAAGGATAAACACATGGACAAAGTCATGCTTGTTGAGTCCTTAGGGTACAACCTCATGTCAGTCTCAATGCTTTGTGATCTTGATATGGTTGTTGTCTTTGGCAAGTATCGCTGTGTTGTGATTATGGAAGCTGACACAATTCCAAAGTCTTCGAAGGCTTTAGGAGAGGAGATTTGTATATTGTTGATTTCTCTACAGGACCACAACCAGCCGTGTGTCTACTTGCAAAAGCTTCAGAAGGCTGGCTATGGCATCGATGACTTGGTCACGCAGGCATGAGGAATTTGCACACGCTTGCAAAGAAGAAGCATGTCATTGGCATTGAGAATGTCAAATTCCTCAAGGATCACTTATGCGGAGCCTGTGAAGCTAGAAAAATGACCAAGGCCAAGCATCCAGCAAAGACTATCATGACAACTACTCGTCCATTCGAATTGCTTCACATGGACCTCTTCGGACCTAATCATTACTCAGCAGTATCTAATGCTGCATCTCTATATGGTTTTGTCATTGTTGATGATTACTCTCGATATACATGGGTAAACATTGTTACTTACAAACATGAAGTGCAGGAAGTCTTCAAACGATTTTCCTCGAGGGCTTCAACCAACTTTGGTGTAAAGATCAAGCACATCAGAAGTGACAATGGAACCGAGTTCAAGAATTCCGGTCTTGATGACTATCTTGATGAACTTGGTATTACTCATGAGTTATCTGCTCCTTATACTCCTCAGCAAAATGGCGTCGTGGAGCGCAAGAACAGAACTCTTGTTGAGATGGCTCGCACTATGCTTGATGAATACAAAACGCCTCATCGTTTTTGGATTGATGCAATTGATACTGCGTGCCACATCATCAACAGAGTATATCTTCACAAATTCTTCAAGAAGACGGCCTATGAACTCCTCACTGACAAGAAACCCAATGTGAGTTATTTCAAAGTCTTCGGTGCTAAATGTTGGATTAGAGATCCTCACCACAATTCTAAATTTGCACCGAAAGCACATGAAGGTTTTATGCTTGGTTACGGAAAGGAATCGCACACCTACAGAGTCTTCAACATCGCTCTTCACAAGATTGTTGAAACTGTAGATGTGCGGTTCGATGAAACTGATGGCTCGCAAAGAGAGCACCTACCTTCTGTGTTAGATGAACCAGCACCTGAGGATTCTATCAAGTTCAAGGCAACTGAGGATGTCATTCCTACTGAAGAATTTGCTGAAGAATTCATTCCAGTACGCGAAGAACATCAAGCTGACGCACCTGAAAATAATGCTGAAGACAATGGTGCTGAGGAAAATGATCAAATACCTCGACGACAACCAGCTCATCCTCGCGTTGCAAAAGAAGTACAAGTTGACAAGATCATCGATGACATTGAAGCGCCAGGTCCTCTCACACGCTCAAAAGCTTCACATTTATCTAACTTTTGTGGGCACTATGCTTTTGTCTCTATCACAGAGCCCACTAAGGTAGATGAAGCATTTTTGGAGCCGGAGTGGATTCAGGCTATGCAAGAAGAATTACATCAGTTCGAGCTCAACAATGTCTGGGAACTGGTCAAACGTCCAGATCCTCGCAAGCATAATATCATTGGCACAAAGTGGATCTACCGCAACAAACAAGATGAAAATGGCCTTGTGGTAAGGAATAAGGCACGACTGGTAGCTCAAGGCTACACACAGGTTGAAGTAATTGATTTCGATGAAACTTTTGCACCTGTTGCTAGACTTGAGGCTATTCGCATATTACTTGCTTATGCTAATCATCATGATATCATCTTATATCAAATGGATGTGAAAAGTGCATTCCTTAATGGTAAGCTTGAGGAAGAAGTATATGTTGCTCAACCCCCAGGTTCTGAAGATCCAAAGAATCCTGACAAAGTCTTCAGACTTAATAAGGCCCTCTATGGCCTCAAGCAAGCCCCTCGGGCGTGGTATGATACATTGAAGGAATTCTTCGTGAAGCATGGCTTCACACCCGGTTCGCTCGACCCTACTCTCTTTACTAAATCTTATGATGGTGAACTGTTTGTGTGCCAAATATATGTTGATGATATTATCTTTGGCTGTACTGACCAACGTTATAGTGATGAATTTGCCTATATGATGAGTGAAGAATATCAAAGGTCTATGATGGGAGAGTTGAAATTCTTCTTAGGTCTTCAAATTTGTCAATAGCGCAATGGCATATTCATATATCAGGAGAAATACCTCAAAGATGTACTGAGGAAATTCGGCATGCAAGATTGCAAAGGCGTCAAAATTCCTATGCCCACAAAAGGCCATCTATGCACTGATGAAAATGGTACTGACTTCGATCACAAGGTATACCGCTCCATGATTGGTTTTTATTGTACTTATGTGCATCTAGGCCAGATATAATGCTTAGTGTTTGTATGTGTGCCTCATTTCAAGATGCACCGAAGGAATCACACCATAAGGTTGTGAAGCATATTCTTCGATATCTAGCTCACACACCAACACTAGGATTATGGTACCCCAAGGGCTCTTCTTTTGATCTCATTGGATATTCTGACTCTGACTATGCTGGTGATCGTGTGGACCGCAAGTCAACTTCTGGCACTTGTCATTTCCTCGGACGATCTTTGGTCTGTTGGTCCTCGAAGAAACAGAACTGCCTATCACTGTCTACTGTGGAAGCTGAATACATTGTTGCTGGCTCTTACTGTGCTCAACTGCTTTGGATGAAGCAAACACTCAAGGACTATGGCGTCAACGTGAAGAATGTGCCTCTCCTCTGCGACAATGAGAGTGCCATCAAGATTGCTCACAACCCAGTTCAGCACTCGAAGACAAAGCACATTCAGATTCGTCATCATTTTCTTCGTGATCATGTGTTGAAGGGCGACATCTCCATCGAGCACGTGAAGACTGAAGAACAGCTAGCTGATATCTTCACTAAGCCCTTGGATGAGAAGAGATTTAGCAAGTTGCGGTGTGAGCTAAATATCTTAGAATCTTCGAATGTTCTTTGAAAAGGACACACATCCTAACACTTATGCAAAATTGATGACTTAGATGTGCAACACATGAAGAAACGTTATTCTTCAATCAATGAAGAATAACACTCTAAGTGTGAAGAAATTAATGAAGAATTTGATTCTCAGAACCCTACGACAATTGTACGCGGTGTCTGAAATCATCATTCTTATACGGTGGGTCACGCCACCACAAAAAGTTGAAAATCTTCAATTTGAGTTTTTTTTGTTTTGAAATTCTTCAGTTTTTCAAATTCTTCAACTTTGCAAAATCTTCACTGTTCCCTTCGTTTTTCTTCATTGGCTATATATATATATGAGTTTATGTCCTCTACAGCATTCACTTATAGCTATTTCTTCAAGTTGTTTTTTTTGCTAAGTGAATGTGATCGGACCCTTCCCCCTCTATGCTATACTCAACCCAATATATTCACAAATTCTTCATATGTGTTCTATTTGAAACTCGTTCAAAGTCTTCACTGTGTCCTTGTCAGCTGAAAAAATTGCGAACGAAACTTTAAAACAAATCTTATCCAAATTTTCGGTTTTGCCGCTCAAACCGTTCCGCGTCCCACGATGCATTATTCTATTCACCCACGATCGTACACGATCTCCACTACACAGTACGTGGGTGACACATGTCGCGTGAAGGAGAAAGGGCAGGGGCACGTTCGTCCCAAATCTTCGGGCGAACAGTTTTTCACCGTGTCTATAAATACCCCTCTCCCGTTCCTCACTCCATTTACTCCGCTCGATCGCTACTCTCTCACTCGAGCTCCTCAAACCCTAGCGCCGCCGCTACTCCATCGTCACCGGTGAGGAAGAGCTTCGCTACCTCGACCTCGTCGCCGTCGTACTCACGCCGACCGCAGGAATCTTCACTCCGCCGCCGCCGTAGCTGTCTTCCTCCACCGAGTTAGGGCAAGGAAGATCTAACCTGACGAACTTCCCATCTGTTCTTCTCAGTTCGTTGTGTTCTTCACTTTGGGTAATTAAAAGTTACTTTTATTACTCGCTTTGATTCTCAAGCTTTCCTGAAAATCTTCAAAGGTGTTTATTCTTCAAATCTTCACACATATGAACACCACACACATCATATGATCTTGAACTGTTTCTCTAAGCAATCATTTTCTTCAAGATTCCCTAATTGTGTGGATCTTCGATCTGTACAACTCTGGAACCTAAGACAAGAACGCTTAGTGAAATTCCTCAAGGTTCATCTGGTCAAATTCCTCAAAACTTACTCTTTTCGAAAAACCTTCTCAGAACGCATATGACCTCTCCGAATTCCTCGCACCTGTACTCTGTTCACAGGTACTCATGTCTGCTGTTGAATCACTAGGTTCTCATCAACTTAACTCATTTGCAGCGTTCCTCGAAGAAAAACTGCATACTTCTTCAGAGAACTCAATTGTTCAAATTCCTCAACTGAAGAATATGGCAGACAGTAAGAAGCCGCAGAAAGGAGGAAAGAAACCTGAGGTTATGACTGCGTTTGAAATCCCTGAGGAAATTTATGCTGACTATTGCACACCTGATGAAGCGAAATTTGGCAAAGAAAACAAAAATCAGCGCAAGGTGCGCATTCAGAAGATTGAACAGAGATGGGCAAGGGAATGGAGGGAATACAGATATGTGACTCCAAAGTACATGAAGAAATTCGCCCTCAATCCTCCATGCCCAAGAGCTCCATTGGCACCTGGCCAAGTAGCTGATCCCACAAGTATCAAACGTGGTGAGGACTTTCCTGAAGAATGGGCTAAGCGCCAAGCTAAATTGGCAAGACAAGCCAAGGAGGCAGTGAAGAAATTCAATGAGGATTCTACCACTGCTACTGCTACTGAGGCCTCAGTCAAACCAAGGAAATCCATGCCAAAGAAGCCTGCTCGTAAGCCAAGTGCTTCACCAACAGCGCCCTCATGGCCAAGTTCCTCAGCAGCGCCCCCATGGCAAATTCCTCACACTGCTACTACTCCACCAAAGTCCTCAGCTCCTGTGCATCTGGCTACATGTCAAAGGACTGCTCGTTTCTCGATTGCCTCTGGTGTTTCAGCAAGTTCCTCAGCTGCACCAAAGTCATCATCTGGCCCGACTCTGCTGAAGACCAAAGCAACAGCTGGACGAGGTCCTCGGCCAAGTCCAAAGAAAAAACAGGTCGCATTCCATGTGCCTTTTGATGATGAAGCTTCTGATGATGAACTTGCAGAAATCATCAGAAACAGACAGGTGAAGGCCGCTAGAGCCAAAGGCACATCTGTGCCACTGCTGTTGGATCCGAGGAAAATCCTCGATTATATTGATCTCTGGCACAAGGATCCAAACACCCCAATGCCTGATTTTCATCTGACCCCTGGACAAAGTCATATGTTGACCCATTTCATCACTGAAGAGAAATGGAAGTTTGAAAAGGCAAGAGAGATTAAGAAAGCTCAATACAGAAAGGAGAAGCTCCTGAAGAAAAACGTTGTCAGAATGACACCTGAGGAACTTCTCCAGGCTCAGTCTGAAATTCAAGCCCTCAGCAATGACTTTGATGCCTACTATGCTGATTGGCAAGGAGCCAAAGTCAGATTCTCAACCTGACGAAGAAATTCACCAATGTTGCTGCCCCAACACAACATGAAATTCCTCAGGCTGGAGTCTCAGCTCAGCCGACTGAAGAACATGCCAGCACCGCTGATGAAGTTCAGGCGGCTGATGAAAATGCTAGTTCCAGGGCTGATGATCCCATTCCAGCCGCTGAAGAAATTGCCAGGGCATCCACTGGTGGTGCGCTTGAAGAAACTGAAGAAGTCAGGGCAACTGCATCAGTTGCGCCTGTAGAAAATCAACCAGATTCCTCAGCTCCATCTGCACCTACACCAACTCCAATTCTTCCATGTGCATTCGATGTGAAGAAGACCAAGGCTGCAGAGCGAGCTGTAGTGAAGAAAAGGAAGGCATCAGCTGCGTCAAACTCTTCGGCTGCGAAGAAAATGAAGCCAACGACCAGCTCGCTGGAAAATCTAATTGATGTTGTTCCGATTTCCTCCATGCCATCAAAGGACCTTTTTCCTTTTGGAGAAGACTATGAGATCCCAAGCGGATCTGATGAAGAAAATCATTCTGCTGCTTCGTCAGAGCAGATTGATGAAGAAATTGAAGTGGAAGCAATCCCTTCAACCCTAATCATTTCCTCGCCTATGCCTCAGTTCACAGCTGAAGAGGCCGGTGTTGAGGAACTTGAAGAAGATGTGGATATTGGAAGCACAACGCCAGTGATGAACGATGACTTTCGGGAAAGTCAACATCCAAATTCTCCACTCTTCACCCCACTCCAACAGATACCTCAGTCCCCTGCACCAACTGTTCAAATGGGCTCTGAAGAAACTCATCCCACTTCATCTATCCATGAAGAAATTCCAGCCACTAGTGCTGATGAACCTGCTGCTGCTGATCCTCAGACTGCACCTGTTGAGGAACAAGAAATTCCTCGGCCTGAAGAACCTGAGCTCGCAATTCCTGAGGTGGTGATGCAACTCACTGACACCCCTCTGCCAAAGCAAAAGAATCCGTTCTCAAGCAAACAGAAGTTCAAGGTTGAAGATTTATTTGCCGAGCACGTATTCTTCACTGATTATAATCCATATGATTCTGCTCGCATAAGGAAGAGGCGGTTCTGGACTGCCAGCCAAGCCAATTTCTATTCCTCAGTGCTCTTCAACAAAGACAAAGTCTTCGATCATGCACATATTCCTCATGTGGACATGGAGTCTCTGCCCGGCTTTGAGCCAGTCCTCAGTGTTCTTCACGATGCAGGACTTCTGAATTTCTGCATTGATATCTGTGACTGGAATGAAGAACTCATTCTTCAATTCTATGCAACTCTGCACATCACCGGAGACGCTGAAGACGTGAACTCATGGGTATTAGACTGGATGTCTGAAAATACTCACTACAAGGCACCAGCAACTGAATTGCTTCGTGCTCTACCACTCAATCCTCCACTTGATGGTGCTCGTTGTATCTACAACGAACCAGAACTTTCAAATCACTATATGCAAGTGCTGATGAAGCCTTTGAAGCCAAGGCAGGCCCCACGAACCAAATTCCTCGTCAAGGAATTACTGTATGTGCCTCGGACTGTCTATCGAATTCTGACGAAGACAATGAGTCCCATCAAAGGCCACGACTCAAATGATGAAGAAGTCGTTCGCATCATGAAGAATATGCTTTTCAACATCACTCATGGCGTTCCCGTCAACTTCCATGATTTCTTCATGAGGACTCTGGCCAATATTGCTATGTCACCATTCGAGCTGAAGCCCTATGCTCCTTGGATTATGAGATTCATCAGGGCAAGATCTTCACTGAATTACAAAGCTGACACTCTAAACCATGGTAGCTACTTGCCTCCCATTGAAGTCCTCAAACGGACAGTTTCATCAGCTGATGATAAAGGTAAGGCCGCTGCTGTGATCGATGAAGGCATTCGTCCATTGGATGGTCAATTTCGCAAGGCTGCCTCTTACTCTACCAATGACGATTCTGCCACACATGACTCTGCCGCAAATACCTCAGCCAAGCAAAATCCTCAAGCCACAGCACCCAGGGTGATGACTGACCGTGAGTTACTCCTCAGTCTTCATCAGAAGATTGATCGCAATCACAAATGGGTCAAGCGTCAGTCTGGTTCAATTCTTCACAACATGACCTCAACACACAATGTAGTGAAGAAAAACCAATACTACCTCCATGAAACCTTCAACCGTACCTGGGCTGTTCTCTCTCATGTCTACAACACTGCAGATCTGAAGAATATGGGTCTCAAGGAAGAATTTGACTGGTCTGCACCTCCACCGAATAAATTCAAGAAGGTCAAAGTTCCTTCCTTGGTGGCCAGCTCTTATTCTTCATCGCGTGACACTGATGAGTATGAAGATTTGGACGACACTGCGGCAGGCCTTGCTTCAACAAACAACCCCGACAACGCTGGCGCTCCTCCATCGACTTGAAATTCTTCAGGGGCGTTAGTCCTCAGTTTCAATCCTTTTGGTCATTTGATGACAAAGGGGGAGAAATCCGAGTTAGTCTTCAAGCGGGCGGGTCTATATTAAGGGCATTTTTTTAAGTTACAACTCTCGTTCTTCTGAAACTTTTATTTGGATCGAGTTGTAATCTTAAACCTGATGGTGCGCTGATACTTTTGTTGCATTATGCTTTGCATGCTTAGTCCTCGTTAATGACATTGCACACATGTTGAATCACATCAGGCACCATATTTCATCATGCATTTCAAATTCTTCATATTATATATCAAATGCGTGTATGAATTACAAGATATAGGGGGAGATCTCCATGATTCAACTCTTCAAATGTGCATTGCCTCAAAAGCAAATTCCTAACTATGCACATCTTCAGGGGGAGTTCTACTATATCTTGTAATCAAATTCCTCAATATCAGTGTATACACTTCATATGTTTATCCCCGTTGAAAACTTAACCTATGTTGTCATCAATCACCAAAAAGGGGGAGATTATAATTGCATCTAGTGCCCCTTAGTGATTTTGGTGTATTGAAGACTTATAGGTTAAGGGACTAATGCGTTTGTAAGTGTACACAGGTCTATAAGTCTATGAGGAGTTTGATATTTACAGAGAATGTCGACCCCTAAAAATGAAGTTCTTCAACTGAAGACTTTGATATTCTGAAGACTTTCTGAAGACTTTGAAAGTGAAGAAATTGGTGTGACCTTGAAGACTTGGTATTCATTTGTGGAACATGAAGCATGAAGACTTTTGTTTTCGTAGTTTCATTTTCTCTTTCTTGAGTCATAGGAAACACCGTACTATTAAAGGGGGTCGAGGAAATACTAAGGAAAAATTTCCATGTGATGCTCAACTCAAAATCCTACACCTACCAATCCCTTCGAGTGAAGCCTTTGGAAATCTCATACAGTTCAGTCACTCTCTTCAGTGACAGAGACGAAGTTCTTCTGGTCGCTGATGAATTTGTTCTGACTGAGGAGTTAGGAATTCGTCAGTGCGAATTACCTCCACAGTGAGGAACATGATAGCCTTGAGGAATTTGAGAGTCAAATTTCCGACCGTTGCTGTGCTGCGCGCCAGCTGTCCCAAAATATCTTATCCACCTAACGGTCATATCATTGAGGGGCATTTATGTCTTATCATGTCGGGCTGCTCCCTAGGCTATAAATAGCCGCCCCCTACAACCACTAGCTGGTTGGCTGCTCCGAGAGAACTTGACACTTGTCATTTGAGAGCAACCCATCCTCCGAGGACTTTAAGCGAAAATCATCGAGTGAGGAAAACCCAAAACCAAACCCCTACAAACCCAAAGTGATTGAGCATCACTGAAGAAATTGATCCTGCGTGGATCCGACGCTTGTTACCTTTGAAGACTGTGCTTCTTCCAGATGGTTAGGCGTCAAGGTCTAGAGCATCCAAGAGGAATTGTGGATCGCCGAGTGACCAAGTCTGTGAAGGTTTGGAAGTCGCCTGAAGACTTACCACGAGTGATTGGACGAGGTCTGCGTGACCTTAGTTCAAGGAGAATACGGTGAGGACTGGATGTCTTGAGCTGCGTGCTCAGCGACTGGGTGTCCGTGACTGTGTGTCCTCGAGTTTAAATACTCAGCCGCTCCAACCAGACGTACAACTGAGACAGCAGTTGGAACTGGTCTACCAAATCATTGTCTTCACCAACCTAACTGGTTCTATTTCCTCAACCCTTTCATTTCCTCATTAATGTGTTGAGTGTTTGTTCATATCTGTGTTTGAAGACTTTGACTGAAGACTTTCTCAATTTCCTCAGTTCAATTTCTTCAGTCTGTTTGTCTTCATCTTGTGTTATCCTGTGATTACGCTTTCTGTACTCTGTGCTAGTCTTCATTTCATCATGATGACCATGCTTGTATTCTGTTATGCTTACTTCTGAGTACTTATTCCGCTTCTAATAGTTCTTCGCTAAGGAATTTCCTCACCGGCAAATTCCTCAGTGAAGAATTCATAAAAATCGCCTATTCACCCCCCTCTAGTCAACATAACGCACTTTCAATTTGTTCAGAGGGGAAGCATGCAACACAAGTGTACCAAACGGACAACTGAATTCCCACGTGAAAAAGTCAGTCGATTGTAGTCCATGTGCACCATGAGGTGGACTCACCAAGGTAATAGCAGCGGTACACTATGAATATGCAGCAATGGCCGACTGAATATATACAACATAGACAAACCACAAGCAGTCTTAGGCCTAAAAGTTGATAGGTGCGAATTGAAAACTAAATACGTATATGTATTTGCTAGCTTGACCTATGTACATTTTACTGAGTGTTTCGGAGTGGAAAGAATCATCTTATGCAAGTACCAACTAATATCACATGAGCCGAGTATGATAATGCAGCAGAACATATTGGTTAATAACCTTGTGATCCGCACCATATATTGAGCGGCGTTGAGATCTTGCAATGCACTTTTTGACATGTAAACATTACCCTGAAATCCGCTACAACTAAAAAATGACCGAATCACTAACATACTCCTGATCTACATTGCCCCTTATGGTTTCTCATGCTGAGGGATATTACACACAACATTGTGCTTGTCATAGTTAAGTTGCCATTGATCAGTGATGCTAGTTGTAGCAAACGAAGGCAATTGCTCGATGAATAAAGTGAAGGCCGATACTGCTTGAGTGTCCTGTGTTCCCAGCACCCATTTTCCGCATTCTCCGACATAGAAGGAAGCCATAGTAGAAAGCTAGGAATTTTGCAGTACAGGAGCAGAAGCAATAAAGCATACACAGAGTTCTGAAAACCAATGCTTACCTTCATGAAGGAGATGCTTACTAAAACATGAATTATCAGTGTCCTGTTTCAGAGTCCACAAGCACAAGAGCTCAACGAGAAGTATCCTTATGCCGTATCCACGGAGGTTTCACACAAGATTTCCAATATGACATAATTCCAGAGGAAAGGGACTACCAATCAAACCACTATCATGCACTTGGGCTAACAAAAAAATGCTCCATGGACCTTCCAATTGGAAATGGCAGCCATGGGATGAACCATACCTTGTTTCGGTCCGCAAGAGCCCGTGCTCAATGCTCAGAAGGTTTCCAATGCATTTGGGTTCTACGGAGAAGATTAGTAGTGCTCCAATATTTGTCAAGACCAAAAATTTTAGCCAAGTCACTGACTTGTTCAGGAACAACTAGAAATTGATGGTCAATAGATTCTAATGAATAGGCAACATAAACAGAGATGGTCACCGATGAAGAAAAAGGAGTAACACTAGAATAGCAGTCATCTGGCTAGACTAGGGAGTGGATCTATCTAGTCTCTCTCGCTAGAAATAGTTTATCAGGGATATATTGCCAAATCTCAACAAGTTGGAAACTGAAAAGCTCTTCCCTGGTAATCAGCTCACCACAAGAAACATGAAGAAAAACTGTATATCTGAACAGTAATAGTACACGCCCAGGAGTGAACCCTGAAACTTCATGTGGCCAGCGACTTATAACTAAACATGGCTCCTCGTGGTAGCCCGCACCTGAAAGATGGCCACGGTCCTCGCCTGAATATGTATCCCATGTGCCTAATCCCCATTCACAAAAGTGGTGGCCATGGTTGTTGCTTGACCCCCTTCCGTACTAGTGGCAGGAACTGGGTTTTGCTCTTGTCCACAAGATGAACATGCTGCACCTAGTCGCCATCCTGGACTAGACAATATGTTAACACATGGTCAACACTGGTGGAGCTGGGTCACTGGGGATGGCGAGGATGACATCATGGTCCACCTCATTCATCACCGGGGTCCAGGATGGAGGTGTTGGCAGAGAGGGCATCGAGCTCCTGCACGCCGGCTTTAGGGTCGACGTCGGTGGTGGTCGCCACAAGAGGAACGACCTCCTTAGTGATAGAATAGATGTTGATCCCGGTGGAGGGTGTGGCCGGCACGGGTGTGAGCTGCTTGAGCTCCTACCCGTTGAGGTCGATAGATGGATCGGCGTAGGCGATGGTGGTGATGACTGGGCACAAGACATCCATTGAACATGTGATGGGTGTCGTCGCGAGGCAGTCAAGGGGCACGTCGTGGATGACATTGAGGACCTCCTGGTGTCGGTGTCAAAACCGGCGGATCTCGAGTAGGGGGTCCCGAACTATGTGTCTAAGGCTAATGGTAACAGGAGGCAGGGGACACGATGTTTTACCCAGGTTCGGACCCTCTCGATGGAGGTAATACCCTACTTCCTACTTGATTGATCTTGATGATATGAGTATTACGAGATCATAGAGGCTAAACCCTAGAAGCTAGCCTATGATTCTGATTGTTCTTGTCCTACGGACTAAACCCTCCGATTTATATAGACACCGGAGGAGGCTAGGGTTACACAGAGTCGGTTACAAAGAAGGAGATCTAACACCCGGATCGCCAAGCTTGTCTTCCACGCAAAGGAGAGTCCCATCCGGACATGGGACGAAGTCTTGAGTCTTGTATCTTCACGGTCCAACAGTCCGGCCAAAGTATATAGTCCGGCTGTCCGGATACCCCCTAGTCCAGGACTCCCTCAGTAGCCCCTGAACTAGGCTCCAATGATGATGAGTCCGGTGCGCAGATTGTCTTCGGCATTGCAAGGCGTGTTCCATCTCCGAATCCAGAGTACCTGTTGTAGCGAATAGTGTCCGGCTTCCCATCAATGTTGTACTCCTCGGCTTCTGTGCTTCAATAATGGCCATCTCCACGTGTCGAGTGAATACGAGGAGCCGGAGCATTTTTACATTTGCCACCCCGACCCTGCAGGCAAACCGTCTATTCGAAGAGACGGGGATCCTCAGATCCAAATCTCACCTTCTTCCCTTGAGCAGGCATTCAACAGAGCGCATTCGGAAGAAACCATTCCATCATGGCCGGTTGCCGCATCTCCTCTTCTCGCTCCCTTAGCTCTAAGCCAGGTGATTGGGAAGAATGTTCTGTCCCCCACAGCCGTTTAGTAGAGTTGCAGACCCAAGGGTTTCTTCCACCGGCGTACATGGTCCCCGTCCGAGCCGGACTAGCCACCTACAATGGCGGGGCGCAAGCGGAGAGATCTGCTAACCCATCTCAGGGGGAGCGAGTATGCCTCATCCCATATTTGCTAAGAGGCGTCGGGTTTCCAATCCATCCATTCCTTCGTGGGCTCCTGGAGTTGTGTGGCCTCCAGTTGCACAACTTTACCCCCGCCTCCGTGCTGCACATCGCAGGATACGTTGCCCTTTGTGAATTATTTCTGGGCTGCCAGGCTCACTTTGAGTTATGGAAGAAGTTATTCTGCCTCGTCCCTCGCAATCAGGGGGAATCTATATATCAAGTGGGCGGAGCCGAAATATGGTGCATCGCCCAGACCGGATACCTGTCCGACACTCCAAAGAAGGCATCTGAAGGCTGGCCCTCGAAGTGGTTTTATGTAGATGATGTTCCCCTTCCGGATCCAATCCGGACGGGCCTCCCTGAGTTTAATAACGCTCTGCTGAAGAAACGCCGAAGTTAGCATCCTCGAAGCCCCCAGGAGGAAGATACCAGAGAAGTCCACTTCTTGATGAGCAGGATAAAGACACTGGCCCAATTAGGACTGACAATAGTCAAGGTTATATCAATATGCATGATGCGGGGGGTGCAGCCACTTCAATATCGGGGGAAGCCCATGTGGCACTTCAACGGGGAAGACGATGCCACCCATTGTGGTCGTAAAGGTCCGGACTCCGCCACTGCTCTAGCGAGAATACTGTCTGATTTATATAAAGGAGAAGAAGAAGAATTCCTTCATATCAAGCCGCGGGATGGATTTTCCATGTACAACCCCCCAAGCTAGGTAAGCCGTTACTCTTTACCCAACTCTATCCATTCCGGCGCCCTTCATCACAATCATTTACCTTGATATTTCTAAGCAGGAACTGAGTAGGGCCGTGGAAGAGTTCAACAACCCCTCTCCGTAGCCACAGGACCCCGGCTGGGCCTTCGATCCCGGACTTGAAGAAGATCCGAATATATCTGTGGAGCTTGTCGACAGGACATTTTATCAGGCCAGCTGCGATGGCGCCTTGGTGGCTATTATCGCCGACTATCCCGGACTGCTCCCTACGTCGCGTGTAAGCAAAGCTGAAGCCTTAGCCAATGAAGAGGATTCCTTTCTTATACCATGCCTTATGCACAAAATATCATATTTCTATAGAGACGACCATCGGAATGCGGTGCCGAGCCCCTGGGGGCTCGTCAGCAAAGGGCGTCCGGGCCAGGCAGGCTTAAGAGGAAGGTGGTTAGGGTTGAAATGCCGTCGCAGAGGTACAGTTAAAAGCTGCTCTGTGATTATCATGTTTGAAATGTAACAGCGTCCTTCGTGTCCTGGCAGAAAGAGTAGTCGCTGGACTATATCCGGAGATCCCGCCGGTCAAGCCTCCACCAGTCGGATTCCAGAACCGACTTCAAGAGAGGAGGCCAATGCGGGGCCGATGCCGAATTGTCCTCCGACAGAGGATGCGGATAGGCTCTCTGCCACAAATTCCGAAGTAGAGAGCGCCATGAACGACCGGCGTCGACGGGCCGTACTTTGCAATGATATCTTTTCCGAAGAGGCGTTCAATGCCTTCAATTTAGGAGACGCATACATCCGAGCTGCCCAAGATGGGCTCGCCCGAGCGACGGACCAGTATGCAAAAGATATACAGGAAAGAGAATTTGATGAGCATGTATAGCAGTAGCCCCTGAGACTTGAAACAGTTGGAACAACTGATTTAAGGATCATTGTATGCACAGGTTCTTGTAGAGAAGAATACCCATTTGTCTCAAGAGCTCGAGGAGTGCAAGACCCAGCTCAGGGCCGCGGTTGCCAAACTAGAGGAATCCCAGAAGGCCTTATCTGGTAACATTTGTCTCAATAGAGAAATTTTAAGGAGATATACCAGTTAGTAGTTGGCTTGCTTTATAAGTCTAACAGAAAATTCTGCAGACACACCCGGGGAGAATCCGGAGATCGTAAAAGATAGTGAGTCACATCTCCAAAGATAGCTAAAGGCTGCCGAGCGTGTGCTTGTGCAGGTTAGGCAGGAGAAAAACAATCTCCAAGATGCCAACGTCCGGCTGGGCGTCGAATTAGCAGATGTTCGAGCTCAGCTTGCGGACTCCATGAAGGGGAACATGAGGCTTCGTCGCGACATATATGGTAAGCGTTTAAACGAACTGCAGTACAGTTCGGTGAGGAAGTGTATTAAAAGAGTTTATGTCTGTAGGTATGCTGATGGGCCATCCTGAAGAGGAGATGCCCGGGTCCGCAGGCGATTTGCTGCAAGATCTCTCACAACTGCACGGACGAGCTCGGCAGGTGATGCAGGGTATTGCCCAGGTCTTGTGGCCATCCGCATCCCTGCCAAGAGGCATGGGGGAGCTCGTGGATATGCTCCAAGGAGCACGGCGGCGCTTCCAGTTATGGAAGATATCAGCCTGCCGACAAGGTGCCAGGGAAGCCTGGGCCATGGTGAAGACGCGATACGCCAAGATTGACCCGGACCATATGGCCGAAGTCGGACCGGCGGGGCCAGATGGGCAAGAGATTCCCGTTAGTCTGGTATATGACTAGGTAGCGTTAGCCGCAAAGTATTCACAATAGGATTGCAGGCTAGATAGCCTGTTGGATGGTATAGAGGAAGAATATAGCCAGTCCTTGTTCATCCAAGTGACTGTGTAATTCGATGGACATATGTAGTCCCTAGCCGGATTAAAAATCATTTGTCATGGAAGACCTTTTCGCTTCAGCCCCCGGATCCGACAGTCTGGGGTGTATCCGAATACCCGCTCAGTTATGTAAAACCGGGGTATGCGTGGAAACCAGGCATAGGGGTCATAAGTTCTTGAACAGACAAGTACCCAACTAGTTATGTTATATTACATGCGTAGTAAGAAACATCTTCCAGGGAGAATAGTTCCGTTAGGGGTTCCTTTCCCTGGGTACGCATGCATCTATGTGCATGTGCGAACTGCGAACAGAAACGCAGGATACAAAACATCTGGGGATTCAGTTTGTAATAAATGAAAGAAACATCTTTTGTTCACCGACCGAATATTCCCTTAAGAATGCTAGCTTTCGGCTTCACCCAGTCTGAGGTACACATCCGGCTGAACCGGCAGTAACAATCGCAGAGGTGCTCCCCTTATGCCCTAGCCGAATTAACGGGAATGCAGGGCATAAACACAAGAGCCAGGCAACCCAGCATGGCTACATCTTAAGTCATATCGATGCATATAATGGTGAAGAAAAGGCACACATGGAAAAAGGACACATATGTGGTAGGCGGGAAGCCATAAAAGTTATTATATTTAGCTTCCGTATAGAAAGCCCCCAGGTATGGTGAGCACTGTATTTAATACTTTGTGTGAAGAAGATAAAAAGGGCGAGAAAGGAAAAAGGGGAAATATAATTAAAAGAGCGGGAGTAAGGAGACGAACACTGAGTTCGGCACTAGGCGTAGAATCTCCGGAGTCTGGCCGCGTTCCATGGGTTCGGCTCGAGTCTGTTACCGGATGCATTGCACAGGTGGTACGCTCCTCCGGTGAGAACTTTATCAATGATGAAGGGGCCCGCCCACTTGGGTTTGAGCTTGTCCTTCTTTTCTCCGGTAGGCGTAGAACGAGTTCGCCAATGTTATAAGTTTTGGCCCGCACTTCTCTGCTTTGATACCTTCGAGCCTGCTGCTGATAGAATGCGGAACGGGTCTTTGCAACGTCGCGCTCCTCCTCGAGGACATCTAAGTTGCCCTGCCGATCTACCTCGGCTTCCTTCTCTTCGTACATGCGCACACAAGGTGAGTCATGGATTATGTCGCAGGATAGTACTGCTTCTGCACAGTACACCATAAAAATGGTGTATATCCGGTGGTACGATTCGGCGTGGTCCGTAGCCCCCATAGTATGGAGTCGAGCTCCTCGACCCAGTGCGTGTCCGATTCTGTCAAGGATCGCACTAGTCTGGGTTTGATGCCGCTCATGATGAGACCATTTGCACGTTCGACCTGGCTGTTTGTTTGGGGATGATAGACAGAGGCATAATCGAGCTTAATGCCCATGTTGCCGCACCAAGTTTTCACTTCATCGGCTGTGAAGTTTGAGCCATTGTCAGTGATGATGTTGCGGGGACGCCGTAACGGTGTACGACCCCTGATATGAAGTCTATCACTGGTCCGTATTCGGCCGTTTTAACTGGTTTGGCTTCTATCCATTTGGTGAACTTGTCCACCATGATCAATAGGTATTTTTTTCCTATGGCTTCCCCCTTTAAGAGGTCCGACCATATCTAGCCCCCAGACCATGAAGGGCCAAGTTATGGGGATTGTTTGGAGAGCGGTAGGGGGCATATGGCTCCGATTGGCAAAGAGCTGGCAACCAACGCAATGTTGGACAAGGTCATGTGCATCTGCCCGAGCTGTTGGCCAATAAAAACGTGTACAGAAGGCTTTACTGACAAGCGCCCGAGCCGCAGCGTGGTGCCCGCCGAGTCCAGCATGGATTTCAGCCAAGAGCTGCCGCCCTTCCTCTTCGGAGATGCATCTTTGGAGCACTTCGGTGGCACTTTTCTTATAGAGTTCTCCCTCATGGACTTTGTAGGCCTTGGAGCGTCGCACAATACAACGTGCTTCATTTTGGTCCTTGGGGAGCTCCTGCCTATTTAGGTAGGCCAAGAAGGGCTCGGTACACGAGGCGATTACAACCATTATTTCGTGGGCTGAAGATGTTATTTCGGTGGCGGAGCCCCTGATTACGTCAGATGGTTCGGAATCTGGGGTTGTATTCGGAGCCGGACTGGTGTTGCCGGATTCCCCTTCACATACCACGGATGGCTTGAACATCCTTTCCAAGAATATATTAGGTGGGACGGGGTCGCGTTTAGCACCGACACGGGCAAGGACATCCGCCGCTTGGTTGTTTTCTTGGGCCACATGGTGGAATTCGAGCCCCTCGAACCGAGCTGACATTTTGAGGACGGCATTACGGTAGGCCGCCATTTGCGGATCCTTGGCATCAAAATCTCCGTTTATTTTTGATATTGCGAGGTTCGAGTCCCCGCGCACTTCTAGGCGTTGAATGCCCATAGAGACTGCCATCCAAAGACCA
This sequence comes from Triticum dicoccoides, assembly GCF_002162155.2. Classification (NCBI taxonomy): domain Eukaryota; kingdom Viridiplantae; phylum Streptophyta; class Magnoliopsida; order Poales; family Poaceae; genus Triticum; species Triticum dicoccoides. The sequence continues at coordinate 440,977,351 of NC_041383.1, read as the reverse complement.
TGCAACAGAGCCTCATATTTGGCTACGTTGTTGGAGTCTATGTATAATATTTGGAGTACGTATTGGCCCGTGTCTCTGGTGGGGGATGTCAGGACTACACCCGCTCCCAATCCGGCCAGCATTTTAGAGCCGTCGAAGTGCATGATCCAATTGGAGTACACGCTGTACTCTTTAGGGAGTTCGGCTTCTGTCCATTCAGTGACAAAGTCAGCCAATACTTGCGACTTAATGGCCCGCCGTGGTTTGTATGTTATGTCGAACAGAAGGAGCTCGATAGCCCATTTAGCAATCCGTCCCGTGGCGTCACGGTTGTTTATTATGCCGTTGAGTGGTACTTCGGAGGCCACCATAATCGAACACTCTTGAAAGTAGTGGCGTAGCTTCCGGGATGCCATGAAGACCGCGTATGCTATATTTTGATAGTGTGGGTATCGGGATTTGCATGGAGTGAGGATAGTAGAGACGTAATATACCGGCTTTTGGAGCGGGAACTTGTATCCATCTACTTCTCGTTCGACGACGAGCACTTCACTTGCAACCTGATGTGTTGCAGCTATGTGCAATAGCATAGGTTCGCCAGTGTTTGGCGCGCTCAGGACTGGATTGTTGGCCAATAGGGTCTTTATTTCATCCAGTCGGCCGTGGCCGCATCCGTCCACTCGAAGTGTTCGGTGCGTCGAAGAAGGCGGTAAAGAGGTAGTGCCTTTTCTCCTAATCAGGAGATAAAGCGGCTTAGGGCACCCACGCATCCAGTTAGTTTCTGGATATGCTGGGGGTCTGTTGGGATAGCCAACTACGACAGAGCTCAGATTTTTGCCGGATTTGCTTCGATTCCTCTATTGGAAACGATGAAGCCAAGCAACTTCCCGGAGGGTACGCCGAAAACACATTTTTCCGGATTGAGCTTGATGTCGTATGTTCGGAGGTTCTCGAACATGAGTCTCATGTCATCTATTAAAGTTTCAACGTGTCTTGTTTTTATGACCACATCGTCCACGTATGCCTCCACTGTTTTGCCGATTTGCTTCTCCAGGCATGTCTGAATCATACGTTGATAGGTTGCGCCGGCATTTTTGAGCCTGAAAGGCATATTGTTGAAACAGAAGGGACCAATGGCGTTATGAAGGCCATTGCGGCTTGGTCGGACTCCGCATCTTTATTTGATGGTATCCGAAGTATGTGTCGAGGAAACATAGTGAGTCGTGTCTTGCGGTGGCGTTGATGATTTGGTAAATGCGAGGGAGGGGGAAGGGATCCTTGGGGCAAGCCTTGTTGAGGTCTTTGAAATCGACATATAGGCGCCAGGATTTGTCCTTCTTTGGTACCATTACCAGATTTGCCAGCCAATCCGATTGTTTTATATATCTGATGAATCCGGCCTCAAGTAGCTTGGCTAGCTCTTCTCCCATGGCTTGCCGTTTAGGCTCTGAGAAGCGTCTAAGAGTCTGTTTGACTGACTTGTATTCTTTCAATATATTGAGGCTATGTTCAGCCAGCCTGCGTGGGATGCCCGACATGTCTGAAGGATGCCACGCAAAAATGTCCCAATTCTCGCGTAGGAAGTCTCGCAGTGCGGCGTCCATTGTGGGGCTCAACTGTGTCCCTATGGAAGCTGTCTTTGTGGGATCCGTTGGATGGACCTGGAATTTGACTATCTCGTCCGCGGGCTTGAATGAGGTGGACTTGGGTCGTTTGTCGAGTATCACCTCGTCTCTGTCCACTGTGGCGCGCAGCGTTGTTAGTTCTTCGGCCGCTAGGGCTTAGGATAATGCTTCCAGGGCTAGTGTGGAGATTTTATTTTCGGCACGGAGTGCAACATCCGGATCACTGGTTAGAGTGATTATTCCATTGGGTCCGGGCATTTTGAGCTTCATGTACCCGTAATGTGGTATAGTTTGAAAGCTCGTGAATGCGTCCCGCCCTAAAAGGGCGTGGTATCCGCTGCCGAACGGGGCCACTTGGAACGTGATTTCTTCAGACCTATAATTCTTCGGCGTGCCCAATACCACATCCAGTGTGATTTTTCCTGCACACCGTGCCTCCCGACTAGGGATGATTCCCCTGAAGGTTGTGCTGCTTTGCTCAATGCGGCTTTTATCAATTTCCATCGTGTTGAGGGTTTCTTCATAGATCAGGTTTAATCCGCTTTCGTCGTCCATGAGTACTTTAGTGAGCCGGAAGCCGTCCACGATTGGGCTAAGGACCAAAGCGGCTAGTGCCCGGACTGTTTGGAATTGAGATTCGTCATTGGCACTGAAGGTTATAGCAGTGTCGCTCCACGGATTTATTTTTCCACGTGGCAGACGTCAGCGAAACATCGATGAGCTCGCTTGCGCCTATTATTTGAGGCGAAAGTATCGAAGACTGTCAGTACCGCATTGTTGTTTTCGGCGGGATGTTGCTCGGCTTTATGGTTTACAAGAAGATCCTCACCGCTTTTCGCTACCTGCCGGAATATCCAACATGCTCTAAGGCTATGCGTTGGCATAGTATCCGGCGTGCTGTGAATTTTGCATGGCCCATTGAGCCATTCTTCCAATACGGTTCCACGCCCTGGAGTGGGCTTTGGTTTTTTGGGAATTGGATCAGGTAACTTACGAGAGTTTGCCCTTTTAGTTCGGACGAAGGGTTTACTGAGAGCCGAATTATCCCAGAAGTCCGTTTGGGTTTTCCACGTGCTTTCCATCGCACAGTAATTCTGTACTATGGCTGCTAAGTCAGCAAAGTGTACTATGTCACGGCGACTTATAGCATTGAGGATCCCTTTGTTCGTGCAATGTTTGTAGAAAAGTGAGATTGCATCCTCCTCGCGACAGTCCTTGACCCTGTTTATCACAAGGAGGAATCTGGCCCAGTAGCGATGTACTGTCTCTTGGGGCTCTTGTCTGATATGGGAAAGATGGCATAAGTCTAGGTGGGTGGGCGTACTTAAGTCTGAATTCTGACCCGATTTGACATCCAGGGGCAGAGGAGCTTCCGGGCTTGGCATCTCGGACTCCGGGATGTTGCCCAATTTTTCTGGCCCATTCCCCGATTCTAAGTCCGGGGTCTGGGTCATGTCCTCCCGCGAGTGGGTATCCGGCTCAGAGAGCTCGGTAATCCGGACATAGTTCGTCCTCAAAGTAGAGGGATAATCCATGTGTGGCTCTTCCACTATTGCTATCTCATGGGTGACCGGTGGGGATTTGATATCATTTTGGTCGGGTTTAAACCCAATTCGATCATAGTCTGTAGCAACTCCCAGAGCTGTGATGCGATCCAAGGGCTCATTAAGGGAAGAGAGCTCCATTGGATCCATCTGTTCGGTGAGTTCTGAATTAACGTGGAGGCTGTTTTTGATGACCCAAGAGGTCATCGTTAGTGCGGCAACCGATCGGGCAGTCATGACAAAGCCGCCTAGTCGAAGGGTTTGGCCTACCGCCAGGGCTCCCCAGAGGTGATGTTGTCCTTGACAACGAGACGAGTCATCAAGTCTTGCAGCAACGACACAGAGGAACTCTCAATGAAAGCACCAATGTCGGTGTCAAAACCGGCAGATCTCGGGTAGGGGGTCCCGAACTGTGTGTCTAAGGCTAATGGTAACAGGAGGCAGGGGACACGATGTTTTACCCAGGTTCGGGCCCTCTCGATGGAGGTAATACCCTACTTCCTGCTTGATTGATCTTGATGGTATGAGTATTACAAGAGTTGATCTACCACGTGATCGTAGAGGCTAAACCCTAGAAGCTAGCCTATGGTTCTGATTGTTCTTGTCCTACGGACTAAACCCTCCGGTTTATATAGACACCGGAGGAGGCTAGGGTTACACAGAGTCGGTTACAAAGAAGGAGATCTAAAACCCGGATCGCCAAGCTTGTCTTCCACGCAAAGGAGAGTCGCATCCAGACACGGGACGAAGTCTTGAGTCTTGTATCTTCACGGTCCAACAGTCCGACCAAAGTATATAGTCCGGCTGTCCGGATACCCCCTAATCCAGGACTCCCTCACCTGGGCCTTGGTGTTAGAGCAGGAGATGTAGGGGACGAGCATGGACGAGGCATGCATCATGGTTGAGGCCATAAGATCGACAACCAAGTAACCATGGGAGGGTCACCCACACGTGCAACACCCAACACGGAGCTCATCTCCTCCGCTTTAGTGCATAAATGATACATATCCAACGTATCTATAATTTTTTATTATTACATGCTATTATATTACTATTCTTAGATACTTTATATGCAATTTTATATCATCTTTCAAGACTAAACTCTTAACTCAGTGCCCCGTGCTAGTTGCTATATTTTGCTTGTTTTTTGGCTTTTCAGAAATTAGTACCAAACTAAGTCCAAACACGATGAAATTTTACGGTGATTTTTTTCTGGACCAGAAGTGAACATCTGGGAGGAGGTCGGAAGCTCTACGGGAGAGCGACAAGCTCACACGGAGAGCCCCCAGGGGGACGAGCCACCTGAGCTCGTGGGTCCCATACAGCTCCATTTGACCAAATTCCAACTCCATAAGTTCCCAAATATTCCCAAACCAACAAAGAGCCACCCGAAACAGTTTTTCCGCCGCTGCAACCTTTTGTTCTTCCGTGATCCTATTTGGAGGCCTTTTTCGGTACTCTGCCGGAGGGGGAATCGATCGTGGAGGGCTTCTACATCATCCTTGTTGCACCTCCAATGATGTGTGAGTAGTTTACCAGAGACCTACGGGTCCATAGGTAGTAGCTAGATGGCTTCTTTTTTCTCTCTAATCTTCAATACAAAGCTCTCCATGATCAACATGGAGTTCTATTCGATGTAATATTCTTTCTTGGTGCATTTGTTGGGACCGATGAATTGTGGGTTTATGATCAAATTATTCATTGAAAGTAATTAAGTCTTTTCTGAACTTTATTATGCATGATTGTTATAGCTTTGTATTTCTCTCCAATCTATCCATTTAGTTTGGCCGACTAGATTGATTTCTCTTAAGTGGGAGAGGTGCTTCGTAATGGGTTTCATCTTGCAGTGTCCTAACCTCATGACAGAAGAGGTAGCGAGGCATGTATTTGTATTATTTCCATTAAGGGTAAAACAACGGGGTTCAATCATATTGCTTGGTTTTATGCTGTCTACATTATGTCATCATACTTCATACATTACTCTGTTTGTTATGAACTTAATACATAGAGAGGCAAGCATAGAAGCGCTCTCGAAGTGGAGTAATAGTATTAGATGCATAATCGTTTTGGTCTACTTGTCATAGACATAATGCCTATATACATGATAATTGCCATGAATAACATCATAACTATGCGCTTTTCTATCAATTTCCTAGAAGAATTTGTCTACCCATCGTATGTCGTTTATTCTAGAGAGAAGCCTCTAGTAAATACTATGGCCCCCGGGTCTACTTTTATCATATTACAAAAACCAAAAATACCTTGCTGCGATTTATTATCTTTTATGTTACTTTGCATTTTATATATCTACCACTACCGGATTTGATCCTTGCAAGTAACGAGGTCATGGGGATTGACAACCCTCTTGCCCGCATTGGGTGCAAATATTTGCTCTTGTGTGTGTAGGTACTGTTCACTAGGATTTGCGTGGTTCTCCTATTGGTTCAATAACCTTGGTTCTCACTAAGGAAAATACTTATCTGCTACTATATTGCTTCACCCTTCCTCTTCGTGGGAAATACCAACGTAGCTCGTAAGTAGCAATAAACTCTCGATATACCACAACAATTGCTCATTTGCACGCATGCCATTCCACTCTAGTGGTTTCACAGTTGGCACAACGTCGTCGCAGGTGGAATTGGGATAAAAATTGGGGGAAATTTGAGGGGGAAGGGCGGTTCGTGGCTTTGTACACCAGATGTTAAGGACACTCTATGGATCTCTTGATTACTCACTACACATAGACGATTCGATTACATAGTAGCCATAACAAAGGAACAAGGATCTAAGAAAGAGGAAGAGAGATAGAGAAAGAGAGTTGGAGGCAGGAGAAGAGCCGAGCCCTCATTGTTCTCCCTTGAGTATATGTAGTTGCCTTGCTCGATTGTGTCCAGATGGGCTCAACCCTTGGCGGTTGGCCCATGACAGATGGCCCATAGAATAGCCAGGATAGACGGCTGCTGACATCCTGTCGTCATGCACATGAGGCAGAGATGCATGGCTTCCATAAACAATTGACAGTGGGATCGGGCACACAAGACAGTGTTGTACGCAAGGACATTTTTTGACACACAAGTTCCTTTTCTCGCTTTCCTGTCCCTGGTATAGATCTGACATTTTTTTTCTTTTCCCTCCGGTCCGATTTAATTACGCAAGCCATATACAATGTCATTTTCGAAACATTCTCGTACATTGAAAATCTTTACACAAAGCTTGAATGCTCAAATATGTGTATAGTTGTCTTTTCCCGTGATTTGAAATCTTTCATACGCCCATGACCCTGCCATCATCCTCCTATGCCGCCGATGTCCAACGACCAACCAGCGAGCTCCCCCGCACCCCAGGCCGCCATGTTCACACTCCCCTTCTTCTTCCCCTCATCTCCCTTGTCTACAGTGCTAGATTCCATCTCCCCTCCCTTTCTTCTAGTCTTCATCTTGCTTGTATCCCTGAGCAAAATCATCGTCCACCACTCCCGAGAAAGCTCTCATGCCTACATCCTCGGCACCACGCCATCTGCAGCAGCTCAACAACTGACAGCTGCCATCGCGGCGCCATCTCCAGAGACAACAACAATGAGTGACAGCAAACATCTCTTACTGAATTCACCACCCCCATCAACGGATCTTTGGATTAACCTGCAATAGGTTGTCAATGGTAGCATTAAACAACAGTAAAGAGCAACAATAACCAACAAAAGAGAAAACCTTTGGATTAAGTACCACGAGTAGCAAGAGAGCTTTGTTGAATTCGCCAAGATATCTACTCCGGCAACAGAAGTAACCAGTAGCAACAACCATGAACTTTCACCACCACCAACAACAATAGCAGTCGCCAGCAGAAATTATCATCACTCAACAACAGCCAAAGTAACCGATCTGCAATGACCATACCTGATATGAACTTTACACCACCACGTGATGAACCTGATGAAGCCGGTGATGAAGGCGATTAAGTGGTTGTGCAAGGCAATGCCGAGGATGAACATGAGGTACTTTTTGAGTTAAGTAGAGACAAATCATAAGATTTTAAACTACAACATCTACTCCAATGAATGAACCCGCGGGATGGAGTAGTCTATGTTGTTCAGTAGAAGTAGACTATACTGTTTAGTTCATAAATGATACTCCAGTCAAAAAGTAGAGTAAATTGATGTAGTACGCAAGTTATTCAAGACAATGCAACTATATTGTTCAATTTGCGACCCGCTGTAGACTATACTCCAATAAAAAAAGTAAGGAACCACTTGTAGACAATACTCCATGTTAGATAGAGTAGCATAACGTTAGATAGATTATAAGTTGTACTCCATGCTATACTCCAAAATGTAGTGACAATGTATAAGTAGGAGTACTATGAATCTAACTCCACATGTTGTAGTGAAGGAGTAAAAGGTTGGAGTACCATGAATGTAGATGACCCATTGTGCCAATTGGTGCATAGACTAACTACAGCCCGGTTAAGCTACTATTTGAAGGATTTTGTTCCTCAATTGTTTGCAAATGACTATATTCGTACCATATTTCCATTTGCCCAAATAATGATCATTGCCCGTTGCATTGTTTGGCGACACATAGGTCGTTTGGTTGAGCCAGAGAATGGACCCCGAGTTTTTTTTGTATGCTGTGAGTTTTTCTCATCTCGTAATTGCAACGCGAAAACAAGAATCATGAAAATAGGTGAACCATTTGAAGGAAGAACTGGTAAATTGCTAGCAAGTAATTATATCTGTATTGCATTGCCTTGTATATTTACAAATGACAAACATCGACGATCGTTGCCCATGTGCTTTGTAGGTTGGCTAGGCCAACCCATCAATCTGATCTGTGGAAAGCCCAACCGCATGCCCCATGGAAAATTGTTTCCTTCTACTTATGTGATCTCGGCTGGGGTTTCCGAATGCTTACCCTTCCTTCCTGGCAACCCGTCGTCCCTTTGTGTGCTTATTTTTCTAAGAGGCAGTATCTAACGAGGACATTGCACGTCGCCACCATACATTGCCTCTGTTCAGATGCAGAGGGCCCTGGCCTTCCCAGACCCTGACCGTCGTGAGCCCTACTCGAACAGTGTACGTTGGATCCTTTCAAATGTTGGCCTCAGTCCGACGAAGTGGTGGTCTAAGTCATTGTTCTAGTCTTTTGTTAAGACTTTTCTTATGTTCTCGCATTTGATTTGCTCTCCCGGGTAACATGAATACCCATTAAAGAACTCACAAGAATCATCAGTGGCTATTTGTTCTTCTAAATATGAATAACACGGAGTTGTTCCAAGTTAATTATCCATGTTGAGAGGAGTATTTTATGATTTCGTGAGATTTTCCAAGTTTATCTTCATGCTTGCAGGTAGAGTGTGTCGAACATCAGCGCTAGAAAAAATTTAGTTCCTGGACTTAGAATTGTTATTCTATGTTGTACACATGAAGAAGGGCAATGTATGTTACCACTATAGATCATTTTGACTTGCAAAATGTGTCATATATTTCTCGATGTCAATGTTTTTATATTGAAGTATGTTTTAATCATTTTGAGGTCCTTGAAGATAGGTTATATAACATTTATATTTTGTTATCTATCTTATTTCTCAATATTGCAATGGGCGGTTACGAGGAAGGAGGCTATGTCTGTGTTGTATTGGCGGGGGACATCTATAATCTAGTCTCTGCCCCTGAGGACCATGAGCTCCCCAGGGATGTTGACGATGATATGATGCAAGAGTGGGACCACAGTGACAATGTTAGTTGTGTGCAATGAAAGGTTCAAAGTGTAAAGATAAGCTAGATCATGTTCTTCGTTTGTGCACACAAAAAAGTGACTCCGAGAGGAGGTTTTTGGGTTGCCATTAGCAGGTCAATTTTATCCTACTTGATTGTGGTACAACGCCCCTATATTTATGAGTGTAAAGCAATTTGTTTGTTTGCTGTACTTTGTAGGATTCCAGTGCATGTTATTATGTCAAGTGGGTTGATAAAGAATGGGAGGGGAGGACTAGAAGTATTATCACGGAGCTTACCAATCAGAAGTTGATGCTTTAGATGAAATTAAGACATAAAGAGTCTGAGAACAAAAGATTCAAGATGGAGAGAATGTTACTACTAGAATGCACAAGTTGTAGCTCAAGTCTAAGGATACCATGCTACCAAGTGTTATTTTCATATTGGTTGGGTTACATGCCATTATCATTGCAGTTGTTGGCAACAAATACTAGTCCTAATAGAATATCACTAATTGTTGTGATGCACAACTATGATTTACTGTCATTGCTTCAGGTATGCAGTAGCATGTGGATTAATTACAGAAAATATTGTCTGGGCCATCATTTTTTATAAACAATCATCACTCACCGGTGGCATCTGGTAGAAGTCGAAAGCCACTATTAACCGTAAGCTACCGACCTTGGGGTAGTAGGGACGCCACTAATATTTTCTGTACCCGTGGCCTGATTGTTGAAAGTGCAACCAATATCCGGGTGGTTTTGGTAATTCATAACAACATATACATCACTGAACTAATGCCTATTCAAATATTATTTCAGGAAAGCTCAATTTAGGTATGGCAAGGAAATGTGAATGTGGGCCTCTCAAAATGCAAAGAACATGGATTGGCAAAATGCTCCAAGACTCTACATTTTTGGTTAAGTGATCCAAGATCACATTGAGTCCATAGGATATCCAATACTATTAAAAGCGGATGAGGTTCTGATCATGAGTCATTTGCTCAAGTTCTTAAAGATATTGCTCCAAAATCCTCAGCCACACCCTCACATTCCAATCTATCAAAAACCATATAGTTCTTCTCGGTCCCACAGAAACACATACACCCCAAGCCGCCGAGATACACTTGACAAAGCCACTACCTAAACCCTAGAAACTCAGTCTCATCGAGATGGCATTCGGTCCCAAAAAAGTGTGTGTGCCAACCTTCTGTAACTCATTGTTTTCATCTCGGAATTACCGAATGAAACCAGTCGGAACTACCGAAGTGTGGAAAGTGCTTAGGTCATCACTAATCAGTCCCACTAGTGGATTCATCCGGTCTCACTAAAACGTCTGATGTTCAAACCTTTTACACTGGTTGGTCCCACCGAGTTTTTCACCCGGTCCCACCGAATTGTGCATACATGTGTGTAACGATTAGATTTTTGGTGAAGGATATATATATTTTTCAACCAAACCACCTACTTTCAGAGAGAGCAACCAGGACGAAGCACCACTTCCCATATCCATTTTATCAGAGAGAAGCACCTACACTTGTGTTGAGATAAAGAGATTCCACTCCAACCATTTGATCCTTGATTCCTAGTCGCCTCAAGTTGCTTTCTACTCCAATCTTTCTCCTACTACCATGCCAAATCTATGAGAGTGATTGAGTGTTGATGAGACTATCTTTTGAAGCACAAGATCAAGAGTGCATCATCAACGACAACATCCATTACCTTTTGGAGAGAGGTGTCTCCTAGATTGGTTAAGTGTCACTTGGGAGCCTCCAAATCATGTGGAGTTGAACTAAGGAGTTTGTAAAGGAAAGGAGATTGCCTACTTCATGAAGACTACCCTGAGTGAGGCTAGTCCTTCATGGGTGGAAGCCATGATGGAATAGACAAGGTTACTTCTTTGTGGGTCATTCGTGGGTGGAGCCCTTTGTGGACTCGTGCAACTGTTACCCTCCGTGGGTTGAAGTCTCCATCACCGTGGATGTATGATAGCACCACCTATCAGAACCACAATAAAAATCATCATGTCTTCATTGTGTTTGATATCTTCGATCCCCTCCTTTACGTTCATATGCAAAGTCTTTACTTTCTGCTGCATACTCTTCAGACTTGTATGTGTAGGGAGTTGCTTGACTTGTGTGAACTGCTAAAACTTGTCGATAACTAAAATTGGGAAAATACTAAGTTTTTATTTGGTCAAATAGTTGAATCACCCCTCTCTAGACCTACTTACAGTACTAGGAAAAGGGCTATAGCTAATATGGACATTAATGGCGCACCATGTGTAGGTACGCCATTAGTGTCCCTATCACTAATGGCGCACCACACCCATGGTGCGCCACTACTAACAATTTTTTTATTTTTCCAAAACTAGTAATGGCGCACCAGGGTATAGTGCGCCATTACTAGTAAAACTAGTAATGGCGCACCACACACTCTATGCGCCACTACTAACAAAAATTTTTTTACTTTTTTTTTCAAAACTAGTAATGGCGCACCAGGGTATAGTGCGCCATTACTAGTTCAAACTAGTAATGGCGCACCACAACCACGGTGCGCCACTACTAACAATTTTTTTTTGCAAAAGTAGTAATGGCGCACCGCGTAACAGCTGCGCCATTAGTAACCAGGGTTACTAATGGCACATTGTTAGGTGGTGCGCCATTGGTAACCTGAGAGCAACTAGATATTTTGGACAACCAGCTACCACACTCACTTTCCCCACTTCATTCTCTCCACCTCCTCCTCCAAGCTTGTCTCGGGTGCCTCCTCCTCCTCACCTCATTTGCACCATAGATTCACCCAAATTAAGTGGTTAAATTTCCTTTTTTTGATAGGTAAGTAAGGGGAAAGCTTTCTTTATGTTGTAGATCTACTTTATTCTCCCTCCAACAATGTGCACATGCACTTTTTATGGCCTAGATCTACGTATGTTTGTGGTGTTGCATATGTTTGTGTTTGCAGGTACCGGTATTTGAAATGCGATAGTTGCCAATATTTTGCCGGAATGTTGATTCATTTCCATTTCGGCGAGAATTTGGCACTATGCATTCTTTTTGGTCCTATTTTTAGGCAAAGTCATGCCAAATTTTTTTGGTTCTAAAATATCGTTTTGCTCTACCCCGCAGGCGACCATGGTCCGCACGATGACCGAAGGCATCGTGAATAGGTTTTTGAGCTCCGCGAAGGCCGAGATGCTTCAAAAGAACGAGACGGAGATAAGATGTCCGTGTCGAATATGCAAGCTGAAGAGCCTTATGGACCCGGATTCCGTACAGGTGCGGGACCACCTGCTCTTGCGTGGTTTCATGGATGGCTATTAGTGGCAAGGTGATGAAGATGATTATGAAGTCGTCCATGGGGGCCGGGCAAGAAATGAGGAAGGGCAGCAAGACAACCGCGGCTAGGGCGGGCGAGAAGACAAAGAATCTCTAGGACATGATCACGAAGTAGATGCAGTACACAGTCATCATGTAGAAGATGTTGGACATGATGATGAGGAAGATGCTGGAGCAGACGAAGGGCATGATCATGAAGATGAAGATGCCAGAGCAGACGACGATGGACCATTGATGGGCTGGGTGCAGGACCCTCATATTCAAGAGCTGCTTCTCAAGCAGACGGATAACACAAGAGCTGCCGCCCAAGAGAAAGCCAAGCTGGATCAACTGGAGATAGACGTGGTTAATCCATTGTATGAAGGATGCATGCCCGAGGATACCCGCCTAAAAGTAACGCTCATGGCTCTGGAGATGAAGGTAAAACACAAAATGACCGATGCATGCTTCGACGAGAACATGTCATTCTGGCACGAACGTCTTCCCAAGGGGAACAAGTGCCCGACCAGTTTCGAGGAGGCGAAGAAAATCGTGTGTCCTCTGGATTTACCGCACGTGAAATACCATGTGTGCATGAACAATTGCATCATTTATCGGACGAGCACGCAGAGTCTACCATATGTCCGGTGTGCGGCGTCACCCGATACAAGAAGAGGAAGAAAGCTCCTCGAAAAGTGGTGTGGTACTTTCCGATCACTCCTCGTCTGCAGCGGTATTTCGTGGACCATAAGGTAGCAAAGCTCTTGCGTTGGCACGCGGATAGGGAGGAGAAGAAGCAAGAAGATGATGGAAATGATCCGGAGATAAATAAAAAAGACAAGATGCCGAGTCACCCTAAGGATGCGAGCCAGTGGCAAGCGTTGAACTTCGAACACCCAGAATTTGGGGACGATCCAAGGAACATGGCAGCCAGAGAAGCACACATAGCACCTGCCATGTGTTTGTGTGGATGTACAACCTTCCCCCTGGTTGTGCATGAAGAGGAAGTACATTCACATGAGTATGCTAATTGAAGGGCCAAAACAACCAGGAAACGACATCAATCTATATCTGGGGCTGCTGAAAGAGGATCTAGACACGCTGTGGAAAACGCAAGCCAATACATGGGACGCCGCAGAGAAAGAATATTTCCCTATGAGAGCCGCACTGCTCACGACGGTGCACGACTATCTCGGTTACGGATATGTCGCGGGGCAGGTGGTCCACGGATTTTCTGGATGCGTCAGGTGCATGGATGACATAATGTATCACCCGCTAGATAGAGATCCCGGGTCTTCGAAAACCATGTTCATGGGACATCGAAGGTGGCTTCGCAACGATGACTCATGGAGAAAACGCAAGGATCTGTTCGATGGTGAAACCGAACCCCGAAGACGCCCACGTACGAGGAGCGATGAGGAAATAGACGAGCTGTTGAAAAATTGGAAAGAGTGCCCACCGTTGGGAAAGGCGCCAGAGCCGGGAAAGAAGCGAAAGGCACCAGAGCCGCTGCTGAAGGTATGGAAAACGAGGTCTGTTTTCTGGGATTTGCCGTACTGGAAGATCCTTCGTGTGCCTCACAGCCTTGATGTCATGCATATCACGAAGAACGTGTGCGAGAGTCTGCTTGGTACCCTGCTCAACATGCCAGAGAGGACCAAAGATGGGCCGAAAGCAAGGGAAGACTTGAAATCAATGGGCATCAGGGAGGAGCTTCACGCTAATGATGATGATGATGATGATGATGAGGCAAAGGACACGGAAAGTCATCGCAAGGGCGAAAAGGCCAAGAAGATCGGAAATGACTTCCCTCCCGCGTGCTTCACTCTAAGTCAGGAGGAGATCGAGCAATTTTTCACCTGCCTCGTAGGATTAAAAGTTCCTTACGGTTACGCGGGGAAGATAAGCAGATACCTAGACTCAGAGAAGCAGAAGTTCAGCAGGATGAAGTCTCACGACTGTCACGTGCTAATGATGCAGATACTTCCAGTTGCAATCCGTGGGATCATGGACGCGCACGTCCATGAAACGCTTTTTGGCCTATGCAACTTTTTCGGCGTCATCTCTCGAAGTCGGTTGGCGTGAGGCAACTGAGAAGGCTACATGAAGATATTGTGGCGATACTATGCGAGCTTGAGATGTACTTCCCACCCGCATTCTTTGATGTTATGGTGCATCTGCTGGTCCATATCATGGAGGATATCATCCAACTCGGGCCGATATTTCTGCACAGCATGATGCCGTTTGAAAGGATGAATGGTGTCATCAAAGGATACGTTCGCAACATGTCACGTCGACAGGGAAGCATAGCCAGGGGCTTTCTGACTGAAGAGTGCATCTCCTACTGGACGAATTATCTAGGCATTGAGAACCCCGTTGGTCTGCCTGTCAACAGGCACCTCGGCAGGCTCGCTTGATGGGGTCACCATGAGGGTCGCCGTGAAATGCATGTCGACTTCGAGGGTCAACTCGCCGACTTTGAAAGAGCAAACCTAGTCGCGCTACAACACATAGACGTGGTCGATCCTTGGGTGGTAGAGCACAAAACCTTTATTGAGAAGACGTACAATGACCGAGGCCAACAGAGGACGGACGGAGATATAATCAAAGAGCATAACTCATGTTTCACGTGTTGGTTCAAGGAGAAGCTTCTGTCGTACCCTTTACATGAGGATTCTTCCGCGGAAGAAAAACTCATATTCGCCTTGTCACAGGGCGTCGAGCACAACCTGATGACCTATGAGGCGTATGATATCAACAGCTACACATTCTACACCGAGGAAAAGGACATGAAGAGCGATGGTTATCAGAACTCCGGGGTAACGATGGAATCCTACACCGGTAACGACAAGGACAAATACTACGGAAGGATCAAGGAGATCTGGGAGCTGAGCTACGCTGGAGAGAAGGTCTCGATGTTCCGTGTCAGATGGGCCAAGAGCTTCCTGAAAGAAGATCGGTATTTCACCACCATGGTTATACCGGAAGCCAAATCCAAGACCGCGCGCGCAAACGTCACCGCAAAAAATGAGCCATGGGTACTGGCTTCCCAAGTGGACCAATGCTTCTTCATTACCGACCCGTCAAAGCGTGTTGTCATGAGGAGAGGCAAAAGGAAGATCATCAGAATGGATGGAGTCGCCAATGAGCAAGACTTCGACAAGTACGGCGACCCGAAGATGGAACATGATGACGACGATGAAGTGCCATACACCACAAGAAGAAGCAGGACCACCCTACCTAACGGATGTCCATTCAAGAGAAGAATTCCATTTGCAAAAAAAAGGGCAAGAAGATTGTGAAAAGATAGCTAGCTAAGATTGATTGTATTTAAATTGTAGTCTTCATTTCTCTATTATATTTCGACATATGGAATTGAATTTCTAACTCACAAAAAGTATTGAATTTGTTAATATTTTTTGAACACATGAATATTTTTAAATTTCATGGGCACCTTTTCAATTCATGAATATTCTTTCAAATTTGATGATATTTTTTCATATTCATAAATGTTTTACCAATTCACAAATGTTTTGCAACTAAAAATCCAAAAAAAAAGTTACTAATGGCGCACCGCTAGGAGGTGCGCCATTGCTATCAAGGTACTTATGGCGCACCAGGAGAAG
>NC_041383.1:440925165-440961267 GCF_002162155.2 Triticum dicoccoides | reverse complement strand
CCGCCCTCGCCCGTGGGACGCGTCCGCTCCCAATCCACACCCCCGCCACCTCCCTCTCCCCATCCTGCCCCTCCGACCCCACCCCGTTCTCGCTGGAGCAGCGCCGCAGGGCCGACACCAACCTCGCCCTCGCCCGCACGCGCCGCAACCTCCGCCTCGCCGAGTCCGGAGCTGCTCGTGGAGGAGACATGGCTGGAGGCGCTCCCCGGGGAGCTGCTCAAGCCCTACGCGCTTGACCTCTGCCGCTTCGTCACCCACGAGCGCCTGCACGCCAAGGTGCCCGTCTACCCGCCGCCCCACCTCGTCTTCCACGCGCCAAATCGAGCGACGGCCAGGTAAATCCCTCCTGACCCGTCGGCGTCCACCTCGACCTCCCTCCTCTCCTCCATTCCCGTCGCCCCACATCTCTTTATGGCTCTGTTTGACGGACTCCTCCACCTTCCCTTCTCTCTGCAGGATCGGACGAACTCCATCATCGACCAGAACCGGGGCGAGCTCCAGCCCTAGCCACCGGTGTCCAGCACAGGTATGCTCATCCCCTTCCCGCCCCTCCGGCTGCCGGCGTCCGCCCTCCCTCTCCCCTGTCCCCCATCACTACTAGAGAAAAGCTTATAGACAGACGCTTACTAGTAGCGCGCTATATTTCCCCGCGCTACTACTACTTACTGGTAGCGCATGGCAAAAAAACACGCTACTAGTAAACATTTCCAGTCGTTCCCCGCTAACAGACCATACTAGTAGCGCGGGTTATAAAACCTGCGCTACTACTATGTGGATAGTTGTAGCGTAGGTGAGACGCCCGCGCTACTAGTATACTCCCATCCCACAAACCGTCCCACTCCACCGTCCACACGTCCCCGTTTATCTCAAAAAAAAAAACCACCCAACCCCCGATCCAGATCTCCTCCACCGCAGGCCTCCTTCCACCTCCTCTCATCTCCCATCGACCGTTGCAGCTGACCTCTCGGCCTCTGCGCAACCGCGTCGTCCAGGGCATATATATTTCGTTAAAACTGAGTGTGACCACATATATATTCAGTCGGAGGCCGCCAACATTGTCTCTCTCAGTCCATTTAGGTATGGGTCTATCCTAATCTCCGTTGTTCCAGGATAATTCTCATTAACTTTCCGGTTGTTAATTTATTATCATGTTATAGAAATATTTAAGGTAATCAGTTTTATGCGCCCCTCCAGTCTACTCGATGCAGTTGGCTTATGCATTTCTCCTCTGTCTTCTGCAGGTCCAGAAGGGTCACTAAAATGTCCAACAGGGTAGCCAACTCAATCCTCTCAGGTTTTCTCAAGGTCTCGAGATTTATTACGAGCACTGTAGTCAACTCCAAACCTGCCCAGAAGTTCTTCAAGTTAATGCCTGGTGAAGTTATTATTGCTTCACTGGACGGATTTGGTAAGCTTTTGCCACTATTTGTGCATGTTACATTCGCTTGACCAAATATGAAGTTTAACCATTTTTATTTGTATTCTTTCATATAAAAGGCAGCTAGTAGAATGCTCTGGTTATTCTATATTTTCTGAACTTTTAAGTCAGAATTCTAGGTTGTCAGTGATTCTGTTCCAATTAAAAATGGAATTTGTTGATCTAAAGATGGATTGGACTAATGGTCACATCACCAAAGCACCAGATAGGATGAAACCGTACTTTGTTTTGGATTTATTTATTTTATGTTCAACATTAGGCCTTCACAAGCAATTCCTAGGTATTAAGTGTACTATTATAGAGTGCACCGCCCGGGTTAAGATGAGTTAACTTAAGTCAAACAGTTCTAAGAGCTGCCAATAATTTCTGAACTTTTGAGTTGGTCTAGGTAGTTTGTGATTTTGTTCTGAAAAAATGGAATTTCTTGATCTAAAGATGGATCAGATTAATAGAGAATAACCAAACCACCAGATAAGATAAAATCATAATGTGATTTGGATTTTATGTTTTACTGGGCCTCCCCAAGCAAATCCCAAGTATTTAGTGTACTACTATTGTAGAGTACACTCGGTTAAGATGCCTGAATTGAAATAAAAGTCTAAAACAATTCCGAGAGCTAATGTGTGATCAGAACAATATTTGTATTAGTTCAAGAGATTTGATATGTGTAACAGTTGCTGCATCACATATTATTATTAGTTGTCTCTTACTTGCTCAATGGTTCAGGTAAAGTATGGGATGCTATTGAGGTATCTGGCAAGAACGTGATGCAAAGATCATCAGTTGTTTAACGCACATGTATTGTA
The DNA here is from genome assembly GCF_002162155.2 of Triticum dicoccoides. Lineage (NCBI taxonomy): Eukaryota > Viridiplantae > Streptophyta > Magnoliopsida > Poales > Poaceae > Triticum > Triticum dicoccoides. The sequence goes on along the minus strand of NC_041383.1, from coordinate 440,959,023 downwards.
CATACACTGTATTGCATCCATCCTTTCAAATTTTCAAATGTTTTTCGTTCAGCAACAACTAGTCATAACCAAAATCTTTTGCGCGCCGCCGGTTGATTGGATCGTTGATATTGTCCTCTCCTTTTTATAGGTACGGTGACCAAGCAGGAGAGATAACACAAGACTACCTCCACGTCACCATCGCGCAGACGATCGTCCAGGTGATTGCGACGCCGGAGGTCGCCGAGGTGGAGGACCTCGACGCCAACGCCACCGTCCGGGACGAGGGAGGGTTCGGGTCCACCGGAGTTTGAACTCCGAGGCTTGGTAGATACATCTAGAGAAGTGGTCTTGTTGTTTGTGTCTGATGTTAAATGGGATCTTCTGAGCTCTTTGAGTTGAGATGTTCAATGTTGCATCCATGAACGCTGCAAGTGCTAAGATGGTTATGTGACCTTTGCACTAGATGTGTCTTGATTTCCATTCACGAATATTGCATCTAATTTTTATTTTTTTTAATTTCTAATAAGTTAGCAGTAGCGTTGGGGCAAAATGGTGCGCTACTACTACTTAGATAGTAGAAGCGTAGGTAAAGAATAGTACTAGCGTGGGTTGCACGTGCTGCTACTAACTTTTTAGCTGTAGCGCGGGCTAAAAACGCGCTACTGCTAAAAAATAGTTGTAGCGTCTTAGCAGTAGCGCGGGAACCCACGCTACTGCTATGTAAAAAATATACGCTACAGGTAGCATTTTTCCTAGTAGTGCATCTCTGATTGTTTTCTTTTCCAGTCTCAATCTATATGCTACATGATCTATACCGAGGTGAATAATCTTTATTCATGGAAGATTGTTGGTTGCTGTGCATGATTGATATGTCTCCAACGTATCTATAATTTTTGATTGTTCCATGCTATTACGTTACCCATTTTGGATGTTTATGGGCTTTACTTTACACTTTTATATCATTTTTGGGACTAACCTACTAACCGAAGGCCCAACCCGTATTGCTGTTTTTTTGCCTATTTCAGTGTTTTGAAGAAAAGGAATACCAAACGGAGTCCAAACGGAATGAAACCTTCGGGAGCAATCTTTTTGGAACAAATGTGAACCAGAGGACTTGGAGTGCAAGTCAAGAAGCAATCGAGGAGGCCACGAGGGTGGAGGGCGCCCCCCTTACTAGGCGAGCCCCTATCTTGTGGGCCCCTCGGGCGTCCACCGACCTACTTCTTCCTCCTATATATACCCACGTACCCCGAGAACATCAGGGACGACCACGAAAAACTATTTCCACCACTGTAACCTTCTGTATCCGCGAGATCCCATCTTGGAGGCTTCGTCGGTGCTCCCCCGGAGGGGGAATCAACCACGGAGGGCTTCTACATGAACACCATAGCCTCTCCGATGAGTTGTGAGTAGTTTACCACAGAACTTCGGGTCCATAGTTATTAGCTAGATGTCTTCTTCTCTCTCTTTGGATCTCAATACCATGTTCACCTTGATCTTCTTGGAGATCTATTCGATGTAACTCTTTTTGCGGTGTGCTTGTCGAGATCTGATGAATTGCGGGTTTATGATCAAGTTTATCTATGAGAAATATTTGAATCTCCTCTGAATTCTTTTATGTGTGATTAAGTTATCTTTGCGAGTCTCTTCGAATTATCAGTTTGGTTTGGCCTACTAGATTGATCTTTCTTGCAATGGGAGAAGTGCTTAGCTTTGGGTTCAATCTTGCAATGTCCTTTCCCAGTGACAGCAGGGGCAGCAAGGCACGTATTGTATTGTTGCCATCGAGGATAAAAAGATGGGGTTTATAACATATTGCATGAGTTTATCCCTCTACATCATGTCATCTTATTTAACGCGTTACTCTGTTCATATTAACTTAATACTCTAGATGCATGCTGGATAGCGGTCGATGTGTGGATTAATAGTAGTAGATGCAGGCAGGAGTCAGTCTACTTGTCACGTACGTGATGCCTATATACATGATCATGCCTAGATAATCTCATAATTATTCGCTTTTCTATCAATTGCTTGATAGTAATTTGTTCACCCACCGTAATACTTATGCTATCTTGAGAGAAGCCACTAGTGAAACCTATGGCCCCCGGGTCTATCCTTTATCATATAAGCTTTCAATCTACTTTTATTTGCATCTTTACTTTTCCAATCTATATTATAAAATACCAAAAATATATTTATCTTATCATATTATCTCTATCAGATCTCACTTTCGCAAGTGGACGTGAAGGGATTGACAACCCCTTTATTGCGTTGGTTGCGAGTTCTTGTTTGTTTGTGTAGGTGCGTGGGACTTCTGAGGAGCCTCCTATTGGATTGATACCTTGGTTCTCAAAAACTGAGGGAAATACTTACGCTACTATTGCTGCATCACCATTTCCTCTTCAAGGAAAACCAACGCAAGCTCAAGACGTAGCAATGATCTGTTGCAACTGCGAATGAATGTGTATGAAAAATGTGTCATGAATTGATGTTGCTGAATATTGATGATATCTAAACCGATTCACACATGTGTGTCTGAATGTAAGACTACAACCTGTATAGGACAGATTTGGTGCAAGAAAACAACAAACTTCTACTAATCTCTTGCTGCATAGGAAAGGTATTTTGCAGTGCTCAAGCAAAGTGAGGATAGTTTCAGTTAACTAAGACGTGATCACTCAAAAGTTAGTTCAAAGAAGATCTTGGTTGGCTTTCAGCAGTTGCTGCAGTTGGGAGAGAGAAGTTCAAACCTGTCAAAGAATGAATAGCCTAGTACTTCAGCTATTATCTTCCCCACTGTAGTTTTGCCGGAGCCCATCATTCCTACATTTAAATGCATACACATATTAGATAGGCAATACATAGTGAAGGGTTCCATTCAAATTATAGAGCTGATGTGGGGGAAAGAACTAACCAACTAGATAAACACAGCGGTCATTCAGGTAAGGGAGCACGTCCTCTGCTTTTTGATGCAGTTAACATGGAGGTCAGTCATATCAACACAAAATATGCAGTTAGTCGATGAACTGTGTGAATTTCTCCATGTAAACTTGCCAAGGCAAACATCATTGCATTATCTCCTAATCTTTAGTATGAGAGCCTCATCAGCAGAATAGTGGGCCTTCTCAGTACCTGCGATCGTGCGTTCATGTCAAATCACAATCATTCGATAGCATCCTCTATAGCACTCTCTTTGACTTCTATGGTTTGTCCTGGGTAGCATACTGCAGAGATTACTCAATTTTTGCGGACTTATTTGTGATCCATGATATTTCTTTGGAGTCTCATGATACATCCCTTAATTTTTTTGAAATTCATAGACACTAAAATCAAAATAGCTCATGGCTGTTTGATGTGACCGTGATTAGGTTTATGTCCATTTCAATGGCTACTTGCAGCAACAGCTGAATGTAACTGAATTTTTGAACACATGAATTGTAGATAGTTTCAGTTAACTAAGATTGGCAGAATATCTTGTTTCAAATATAGCCTATGCATGTCTTGTTTTCTGGTTATGGATATTGTATAGTACTACATATCTTGTTTTTTTGTAATACAATGCTTACCAAAGGTTTCAATATTTTGCTGTTACCATTGTTCTTTGAGCATAATTCTTTTTCATTTCCTACTATCCTTATTCTAATTCTCTTAAATTGCTATGTTGTGTGTAATAGAATTAGATCTTGGATCTGCTAGTGGACTTTGGGAGTTTGTTAGCCAGCTTGGTGACTCCAGATTTTTCTGTGATCTGTGGCTGGCATCTAGACAACACACACATACATACAGAGGCACATTGTGGTGCTGCTTTGTTTCTGTGATCACATTGTGGTGCCTGGCACATTTGCCCCATCACTTTGTTACCCCTTTCTCCTGAAATGTTGATTGATTTCCGTTTTGGTTGAGATTGGGGCACTCCTAGGTCAAGAAAATTAGCAAAGGTCATGCCCAATTTTCTTGACCTAGAAGGTGCCCGATTCTCAACCGAAACAAAAATTAATCAACATTTATAGTTTGACCTAGATATAGGGGTGCTACTGCTACTGCTTTGAGTTGCTACCGCTATATCCTCCATCCCGTCCCACCGGAGCAAGCAAACCTACAAGCTGCTCCTCATGTTTTCCCCTCTACTGGTAGACTGGAACTTTCCAATGCTGGCTGGTTTGCACCCTCTACAAGCTACTACTGCTTCCGAATAACCTAACAGCCATCGAAATCTAGTTTGAATCAGAAGAATGTGAGAAAACCCATCGGTTGAGGCGGACAACTAGTTGTAGATGAGGAGGGGCATTTGAGGCCCCATCGAGTCTATGAAGATGTGATGGGTCCTGATATATTGACTTGTGGATTTATTTTTTCCTATACTGCATTTAAGAAATAACTCTAGTAGCCTTTTTTCCTATTTAGAGCGAACATGGCCCACAACGATGAGGCCGGCGGTTCGTGCAAGGCATTCTGGGAGCTGTCCCCGTAGATGGAGGAACAACCTCACCGCTATGAGGATGCCGCGGAAGACACCGATCCCGACTACACAACCCCTAGTGGCGTCGGGGATGACACCACTGATGGTGCCGTCGAGGATGCCGCCACTTATGATGGCAGCGCACACACAGATGGCTGCCAATCGAAGAGGTAACGGAAGGACCGGCGCCCGAACATGCTTGGCACCGCCAAGTAGGAATTTACTGAAGTGTCCTCCAGTGGGCATCCAACGGCGCCCAAAGAATTAGTCAGTGGGTACTCGGGACAACTCGGGTGCATTCTCCGGAGCACCGTCTCGATCAACACCGAGAACCTAAGGCATCATGACCGAGGGAATTTGCGCAACCTCCTCTTCACGAAGCTGCACTAACGATACAAGTTCCCCAGTGACTTCGGAAACACACGCCTCTCAGGGAATAAAGTGAACAGTGCCGCCCTCACGAAGATGAGCACGGCCCTGGCTACTTGGAGAGCTGCGGTGAGGAGAAGGATTCTAAGAGGTGATAGTTATGAGAAGATCAAGGAGACAAATCCTTCGATCAGCGAAGCTGACTACTGGGAGTTCAAGATCAAGTGCGAGAGCAACACAACAGCGGAATCAAGTCAGTGGGGGAAAGATATGCGGGACTTGAACTTAGGGGTCCACATACTTGGTCCCGGCAGTTACAGAGTGGCGAAACCTATATGGTACAAGGAGGACGCGGAGCATGTCGAGCAAGGCCTACCATCCATCTTCGATAAATACCGTGACAAGCAGACCATGAACTATGCCAGGGCCCGGTACAAGGTGGACCTGGTAACAAAGGAGCTTACCACGGATCTGAAGACCAAGGCGCTTGAGCTTGTTCTGGTAAGGAATACACCCCCACATAATTAGCTCCATATGGTTGCATTCTAATTAATGAAGCCAAATTTCTAAATGGTTCACGTTCCTTCCGTAGGACACTGAAAGCAGTAGCGCGGGGTCGTCTCGGAGCTCCCCTTGGGACACCACTTTAAATAGGGCGTTGAACATAATGAAACACAAGGATAAGTTCAATAAGCCGTCGTCAGCTGGTCGTGTGGCCGGCAAAGGCTTGTCCACAAAATGGTCGGAATACTATAACACTGGGCGAAAGGAGAGAAATACTAGCTCGGAAAGCCAGGAGCGCGAGGTTCAAGAACTCAAGGAAAAAGTGGCGCGGATTCCGGAGATGGTCCAAGAGCATGTGCGAGACCAATTGGGAGCGACGATCATCGCCATTGTGCCTACCTTGATTGAGGGGCTGCAGGCGTGGATTGCGGGCGGCCAACAGGGGCCGCCCCCGATTCCCAGCTTCACGGCCAGCAACTCGCACAATGCACTGGCAGCGCCATTGGTGTCTCCGGCGGAGGCGGTATTGGTGTCTCCGGCACCGACGCGGGCATTGGAGCTTAATGCACCTAGGTGTGGGAAGAATACATCGACCGACACCTCGGCAGCAAGCGGCCCCTCCGTCACTTGCACGCCTGCCGTTGGTAGTGCCTCGACATTATCTAAGCTCGACACCATCACGGTAACTAAGCCTCTCGGCCGATGACTTCATCTCCTTGCCTTTGACTGGGCATCCCTGACGCCCTACATGTTTTCGCAGGGCGTCGCCGACATTCCATGCACTCTCCTGCACTTCGTGGGCGGATAGTTGACCGATGTCGCCAAGGCCAGAATCATTCAACCGGGCAACCCCATGTTCCACGGTAATCCGATGCCACCCACCGTGTATAGGGTTCAGCTGGTTCGGGTGCTGCCGGGCTGCGACGACTTGTTACCTCCGTTTTGACCCACTGGGGCCAATGAAGATGATGTGATGACCCTCAGCGCCTGCTTAAGCTGGCCCCTACTTTGGCCGAAGAGCCAGATTCGTTCGGGGGCACGGGACACCACCCCACAGACAACACCTCTAGTCGTGCCGGCGCCAAGCCATGGCAAGACCGCCGCAATGCTACCGGACATGCCGGACATGCATATGGCACAGGATCCGAACATGCATATGGCACAGGATCCAAACAACGATGACGACGATGGTACATTTACCAACGTCGATAAGTACTTCAACGAACATGGGTACGGTGACGAATTCTTGGGGCCTCCTTCTCAAGAACCAATCCCTGCAAAAGACGATCGAGATCTAGCTGGTACCGTGGAGAAACCCAGTTGCAACAGGCGTCGTCTGGCGTTCAGTTCTTAGGAGACGCCTCTAGCTGCCGCCTTCACCCAGCCTCAGATAGCCGAGGTGCGAAATATTATCAGCCCCAACACACTCAAGAAGGCGGTCTCTGAGCAGAACTCGATCCCATTACAATAGAAGAAGAAGGGACGAAAAAGAAAGAATAACAAGGGTGCGAGCCAGCCAGCACTGAGTATGATGCATGCTCAGGACGGGCCACCTTCACCTAAGGATATCTCGAGGAGGGTGCATGTGGTGGGTAGGCCGATGCTACCGACTAATCTGCTCAATGCTGCAACCGGTGCTATGCGGAGTCTGCATGATAGTGTTTTTTCTTTGTAGAAGTGGTGTCTCTCCGAGAATGATGTGGCATACCCAGTTTTCGTGGCCAAGGTGCCAGAGGGCAAGGGCTTTGTCGATAGCACCATCGGGGGTATGATCGTCCTGCGGTTTGATGACATCTTCGCTATGTTTGACCTTCATCTGCTGCACTACACCTTCATTCGGCTATTTTCGCTAAGTATGGAGATGCGGATCATTAGAGACAAGACCCCGGACATCATGATAGTCGACCCCTTCTACATGCATGCCAAGATCTTGGGCAGCGCTGGGGACCGGCAAGTCGCGAGTTCATACCTCGAAGGCGTCATTCTGGCAAACCCAGATAAGGATAACTTCCTCGTGCCTTACTTTCCTGAGTAAGTCATCCCCTCACCGCCCCGTAACATATGATTTCTTAGATTTCGATCGTTCTTTTTTTTTTCTAACATTCCGTGTTTTGTGCAGTGACACACATTGCACACTCATCCTCTTAAGCCCAAAATATTCCATGGCCACGTATTTCGACTCAGACCGTCAGTCGAAGAAAGACTACACAAATATCAAGAAAGTTCTTGATGAAGCTCTTCCTGGCTACGCCAGATCTGGAGGCACCTTCAGCAGGCCAATTCGTAGGTATGGCAAGCAAGTGTTCACCCACAATACGATGTTCCCCTGCATCAAGCAGCCGCCTGGCGGTTAGAAGGATGCCTACTGCACCCTCCATCACATGCGGGCGATCATACGGGATCATAATCACCTTCTGCTACCAAATAATCTCAAAGATTGGGCGCACGCTTGTCGGCAATCCAGGACGCGGACATCAGACAAGAATTCTTTCGCATCCAGTCGGAGTTTGCGGAAATCATCCATCAAGATGTCATTCGTACCTCGGGGCAGTTCTACCTAAGATATCAACCGTCCAACAGTGAGATAGAAACAACGCTACAAATGCAGGCTGACAACGTCTGCGATTTCATGACCATCATGATAGACGGCGGCTTCATCCACGCTCTGGTCCCTGAGTCGAGTCGAAAGTAGTGATGCTATGTAGTTCTGAAATATCGATTAGCTCATGTTGTAATTAAACTTTAATGAACGTGTATGTCTCTTTAGTTTGGACAGTCATTTAACTTATATGTAATCGACGCTATTTATTAGTAGGACCATGAATCGTGCTATTAATGTATTGCTTTTCTCTTCCGATCCTTTTGTTGCATACTTATATATTGCTTATGTATTGTCTGTGAATTGCTACTAACGGTTTCTTTGTCTAGTGCATAGAGATGCCGTCGTATGTCGTGTACAAGGGTAAGGTCCCCGGAGTCTACGACGATTGGGAGGAGTGTCGGAGATAGGTTCACCGTTTCAGCGGTAACAGTTACAAAGGGTACACCACTAGGGCGGAGGCGGAAGCTAGATACGCGCGCTATCTAGCAGGAGAGAGGAGGGAGCTTTGGAGGAACCGGATGAAGACCAGTTCCATCACGATGATGCTCATCGTGATGATCGCAGCTCTCTTCTATGTGATGGTAGTTTAGATGATCGATATCGACTTGTAATGTGAAGATAAACTCGCTACTCGCGGTCTCGATACTTGTACTGTTCTAACTTTGTTCGGTATTTTGAATTCGAAGACTAATATGATGAATTGTATTCAGAGACTAATCTTCTATTATATTCGATAAATCTGCTGTTTATATGTTGTGTTGTCTATATTCTGTGCAGTAATGTATTTTGTAACCTGTGCAAATATCAGAAAAGAAAAAAATAATAATTCCTAATATTCATAGTAGTGGCGCACCATATTGCACTTTAGTGGCGCACTGCAATAAACACACCAGTGGCGCATTATCTAGAAGTGCGCCATTAGTAACCCAGAGCACAAGGTAAATATGGCCCCCTGGGAGGCATAGTAATGGTGCACGGGTGGACATAGTAATGGAGCACGGTGTGGTGCGCCACTATTATTTGGGATACTAGTGGCGCACCAGAGGTGCGCCATTACTATTTGTTACTAGTGGCGTATTAATAGTGGCGCACCTGTAGTGCGCCATTAATAGCAAAAACAGGTGCGTCACTAACAGCCCTTTTTCTAGTAGTGTTATGATCCTACATGTGTCCAACACCAGTGTTAAACACATTAGCACTTACATTGCTTGTCGTCGCCGGTATAGTGCACTCAGTTAGTGGCATCGGGACGTGATGCTACTAGTGTCCCCTCAACACCAACGTCATACTAGTGGCGTTGGACACCTGATCCACCGCTACATTTTTTGAACGCTGCCACTAGGCTTTTCCGCACTAGCATTTGGCCACTATTACAAGGTACAACGAATTTTCTGTTGTGAGGCAATGTGGGAAACCCATAAAGGTCTGCCAAAGGTAGTGGCTAATGGATGGAGCGCTCCTGCACATAGTGACGCATTGGAGAAGATCCATGGGAAACTTCTTGCTTTGTCCAAGGATCTCCGACGTTGGGTACAAGCACATTTGGAATTGTCCGAAAGAAAATAAAGGAGTTGAAAACTAAGTTGGGTGTTTGAGGGGAAGAGTCGGTTGTGTTGGTTTGGATCACATCAAACTAAATATTAGTGAGAATTTGGTAGAGCTCTATCATCACGAGGAAATCGTACAGAGACTACAAGGTTTCCTCCAAGGTAGCTGCAAATTTATTGAAACAAATATTGCCAGACATCATCTCAGAGGAGCAATCTGCTTTTGTCCGGTGGCCGAGAGCACGAGCAGCACGCCAAGGCCGTCCCACTCCTTGTACACCTCGAGACGCAAGTACTCCAGCGTCTTTTTTGCCTCCTATGAGCTAATGTTCAGTCATCTAATCTTGTCAGTATTATAGTGTTTGTGACTGCCCCAGCGATCAACCACTTACTTCTCACTGATGACAACCTGTTGTTTTAAAGCAAGTCAAGAAGGGGAGGAAGAATTATCACACCTATTGGATATTTACTGTAAGGCATCTCGTGAGAAAGTTAACCTTGACAAGTGTACGGTTTTCCGGAACAAGGATTGCCCTAAATCGTTGAGGGAAGAGATATAGTTGGTTCCAAATGTTACAAATGAATCTTTGAGTGATAGATATCTTGGTATGCCCTAGAAGTGGGCAGAACAAAGAATGATACTTTTAAATATATGAAGGATAGGATTTGGGAAAAGGTGCAAGGTTGGCTTGAGAAAATGTTGTCTTTTGGAGGCAAAGATATCCTAATCAAGTCTATTATCCAAGCTATTCCAGTTTGCTCGATGGCATGTTTCAAACTCCTGAGAGGTTCGTGCGAGCATATAAACTCCATCATACGCAAGTGTCGGTGGGGAAGTATGAGGTGGGAGAGGAAGGTTGCTTGGGTATCTTGAGAAGGAATGACAAGGGTATAATTTATGTGGGTCCTAGGCTTCTGCGTTCTGGAGTTACTTAACCTTGGTTTGTTTCCTTGACAAGCATGGAGGGTTCTGCATGATCCTAACTTGCTAAGCCCGCGTATTATGAAAAGTGTGTATTACCCTAGCACATCTATTATGGACGCTTCTTTGGGAAGCCATCCTTCGTAGATTTGGCAATATATACTAGAGGGTCGGGACATCTCTGCTCAAGGTTTAATTAGGAGAATTGGAGATGGTGCAACCATAAATATTTGGTGACATAATTGTATCCCTCATGAGTGTTCTATGAGGCCTATCATGGCTCCTCATACTGATGGCCCAATTTTAGTTCCTTATCTTTTTTAGGAGACACCTGCCTTTTGGAAAGAAGAGCTTGTCTAGGAAACTTTCTTGCCCATGGATGCTTATTCTATTCTCGCCATTCTTTATGTACCCACATGATGGCTGATTTTTTTATCATGGAGTAAAGATAAGAAATGAGCATTCAGTGTTTGGTCTGCATACATGATGCTAGTTCAAACGAAGTTTACCACATGAGGTTAGCTTGCGAAGACTTCTGGGTCTTGAGATAATGGCATGTTGTAGAAAGATTGGGTGCCTCTCTAGCATACTGAAGTTCCATCGAAGATCAAAGTTTTCTTGTAGCGTTTGGCTCAACACTCGCTCCCCACGTATGATGTGTTGGCTCATCAAAATATGGCATATCCTCCTAGATGCAAGCTTTGTGGTTTGATTCATTTCTAGAGACATTCAGTATGGGAGTGGTCATTGCCTTGGTGTGTATGGGCTATAGATGATGAAGTTTTGGTTGAACACTTAATTTGTACGAATGAGGCTAGCACAATGAACACGTTGTTTGTGCTAAAAGAGTCAGTATCACATGTGGAATTTGTCGGATGGCTGTGACGCTATGGATAGTGGGGTCTTCTAGGACAAAATATATCCATGCATCAGAATTTCAATCTCCACTTTCCACTCATTTGTTCATCAACATGATCATTGGTGACCTTAATAGTTTCATGAGGGCGCCAACTCAAAGCACATGCCATAGTCACTGTGATCCATGGATTTGACAGTCGGCGGGACTTTGCAAGTTCAGTGTTGATGGGGCGGATGCGAAGAATAGACATTGTTGTTCTATTGAAGTTGTTTGTCACAATGAGGTGGGAGTTTTCCTTGGTTCCTTAACAATTGTTTTTTCCTCAAATTATTGATCTGGCAATCTTGGAGGACCTGGCGTGTAGGGAAGCATGGGCGTTGCCTGCTGATCTACTTGTCCTATGGTTATTTGTTGCATATGACTGTCTATTTGCTATGAAGAACATTGAGGAGAAACATGAGGGGACAATGGAGCCATAGTACGGGAGATAAATACCAGCACGATAGACTTTTGTTTTTTTGCCTTTTTAGCCATGAATGTTGGAGTAGTAATTTTGAAGCCGGTTCACTTGCTAAGTTCACTCTTTCTCTTGTTCCCGCGCGACATTTGTGGCCAGGTAGACCCCATGATCTTGTAATGATACCGATGAAGATCGCAAAATGAATAAAGTAGAGCGAGGGTCCCCCAAAAAAGGCTATGATGAAATTTGCTTATCTATAGCTATACTCCCCACGACAGGAACTTTTGGCTCTAGGTGCGTGTGCACCCTATATGCAAATAATAATCTAGTAATTGCAAAAATGTTAAAAAACTGGAATCTTTTTTGAAAACACATATGATTAAGTATTGTACTGGTATTAGAAGTTTTGCCAAGAAATGACTTTTACGGTATTCTGGAGAGAAAAAAACAAACCGGAGACTATATACAAGGTATTGTTCACCTATTTATCCATGATTGTTTTGTGTTTTTTTTCCTGAGGTCAACTCGAGTTAGTCCTTGACAAAACTTTTTATGCAAGTACAATAATTGATCATATTTGATTCCAATATTTTTCTGAAATTCTTTAACTACTTTTGCAATTATTAAATTACTTCTTTGCATATAGGGTGTGCTGCCACCCGGGCGCACGGTGGTATTTCTCGAGCACTCGATGTGAGGACTCCGGTTTGCACAAAGGGAAGAACGTTGTCCCTCGCGTCGACGCTGGGCGGCCACGCTTCTCACGCTCGGCCACCGCGTTCTGTACGTATGGGCGCAGTTGTCAGAGAGCGTCCGTGCAATCACTCATGGCCGTATGATGGGTGACTCGTGTTGTGACAGCGAGCGAATCGCCCGGTAGATTCTGCTGCTCTGTACGCGCCTACCACCCATGTAACGTACGCAGGGCGCTGACTGCCGGCGCGACCACCCAGTCGGCGCGCGACACGGCGCTCCGCTGCCTTGAGATTGGCGCCCGCCGGACCGCGCGAGTTCCGAGGCGCGCAACGCGAACGGGCAGTGGCGGTGGTAAAGCGAAAGAGGCCGCTGGGTAGAAGGGTGGATGCCACGTACGACTCCATTCGCTCGGGTTCCAGCGCTTCGTCCATGTTGGACAATTGTGTGCCACCAGGTGGTACGTGTGCCTCCGCTCACGCGCTTACGATTCTGCGTGTTTCACTCGCCAGATTATTTGAGTACTAGATGATACTCCGAGTGTTTCTGCGAGTATTGTTAACAAATATTTTGATGTTTTAAAACATGAGAAAATTTATGAAACACAGTAGAATTTGGTGATATTTTGAAATAAATATTGTTTAGAGTAAACATCTAATTTTTTTTATGAAAAAAATCCAAAAAAGAGTGTGATTTTTGTTCTGTTAATTTATTACCTTACAATATATCGGGAGGCGATATGTGATGAAAACAACATTGAGTAGAGACAATAGAGACATCTCCACCCTTGGCTAAACTTAAAACCATGATAACAACTATGGATGTGCATTCATAAAAAAATTGGTCGCATAGATTGGAAAAGAAACCAAGAATAATGTGGTTGCTTGAGAGGGCACGAGAAATAGTTAATAGTTATTTGTGATAGGTTGCATGTGCATAAAGAGTTAGTGGGGGCATGTGCATAAAGAGTTAGTGGGAAAGAGTTTTTACACGTTGGACCTACTTGATGACGTGGACATATTGCATGTTAACATAAATAACATAGTGAGGATGAATCTCTTAGGTACATAGGATTAGGACAACCCCAGCCCACCGATGCAACCGGACACGGTTTTGGTCCACATTTTCTCCGTTTAGGTCGGCCATATGGATATGGTTGTCCGTTTGCTTTTATGTGTCCGTAGATGCGCCTAACGGCCGCACACATTTCAAACAAAGCCATTTAAACTTAAATGTAAGAAAAAACAATTTAAACTAAAACATGTATATTACATTAAGTAAACCCTTAATCTTCTTCTAGTCCCGTCCGTCCTCATTGGTGAACATTAAACTTAAACTTTAAAAACATTGAAAAAATAAAACTTAAGTAAACCTTTAATCTTCTTCTAGTCCTTGCCGTCCTGCCGTTGCTCTCTTCCATGGCAAGGTCGACGAAGAGCGGTGGATGCCACAAAGGGGTGAGAGTGCGTGCGGCAGCTCCCACAGTGCCTCACACGGCCGGGGTAGACACGTACTCAGGCGTGATGGGCACAGTCGACGTGTACGACCACGACTGCCCAACGGCGACCGGGTTCTAGACAGGCTCCGCATCCACATCCTCCTCGATCACCCTTCCTCTTGCTCAGGGATGGCGACATCGCCGGTGGCCGAGAGCACGAGCAGCACGCCAAGGCCGTCCCACTCCTTGTACACCTCGAGACGCAAGTACTCCAGCGTCTTTTTTGCCTCCTATGAGCTAATGTTCAGTCATCTAATCTTGTCAGTATTATAGTGTTTGTGACTGCCCCAGCGATCAACCACTTACTTCTCACTGATGACAACCTGTTGTTTTTAAAGCAAGTCAAGAAGGGGAGGAAGAATTATCACACCTATTGGATATTTACTGTAAGGCATCTCGTGAGAAAGTTAACCTTGACAAGTGTACGGTTTTCCGCAACAAGGATTGCCCTAAATCGTTGAGGGAAGAGATATAGTTGGTTCCAAATGTTACAAATGAATCTTTGAGTGATAGATATCTTGGTATGCCCTAGAAGTGGGCAGAACAAAGAATGATACTTTTAAATATATGAAGGATAGGATTTGGGAAAAGGTGCAAGGTTGGCTTGAGAAAATGTTGTCTTTTGGAGGCAAAGATATCCTAATCAAGTCTATTATCCAAGCTATTCCAGTTTGCTCGATGGCATGTTTCAAACTCCTGAGAGGTTCGTGCGAGCATATAAACTCCATCATACGCAAGTGTCGGTGGGGAAGTATGAGGTGGGAGAGGAAGGTTGCTTGGGTATCTTGAGAAGGAATGACAAGGGTATAATTTATGTGGGTCCTAGGCTTCTGCGTTCTGGAGTTACTTAACCTTGGTTTGTTTCCTTGACAAGCATGGAGGGTTCTGCATGATCCTAACTTGCTAAGCCCGCGTATTATGAAAAGTGTGTATTACCCTAGCACATCTATTATGGACGCTTCTTTGGGAAGCCATCCTTCGTAGATTTGGCGATATATACTAGAGGGTCGGGACATCTCTGCTCAAGGTTTAATTAGGAGAATTGGAGATGGTGCAACCATAAATATTTGGTGACATAATTGTATCCCTCATGAGTGTTCTATGAGGCCTACCACGGCTCCTCATACTGATGGCCCAATTTTAGTTCCTTATCTTTTTTAGGAGACACCTGCCTTTTGGAAAGAAGAGCTTGTCTAGGAAACTTTCTTGCCCATGGATGCTTATTCTATTCTCGCCATTCTTTATGTACCCACATGATGGCTGATTTTTTTATCATGGAGTAAAGATAAGAAATGAGCATTCAGTGTTTGGTCTGCATACATGATGCTAGTTCAAACGAAGTTTACCACATGAGGTTAGCTTGCGAAGACTTCTGGGTCTTGAGATAATGGCATGTTGTAGAAAGATTGGGTGCCTCTCTAGCATACTGAAGTTCCATCGAAGATCAAAGTTTTCTTGTAGCGTTTGGCTCAACACTCGCTCCCCACGTATGATGTGTTGGCTCATCAAAATATGGCATATCCTCCTAGATGCAAGCTTTGTGGTTTGATTCATTTCTAGAGACATTCAGTATGGGAGTGGTCATTGCCTTGGTGTGTATGGGCTATAGATGATGAAGTTTTGGTTGAACACTTAATTTGTACGAATGAGGCTAGCACAATGAACACGTTGTTTGTGCTAAAAGAGTCAGTATCACATGTGGAATTTGTCGGATGGCTGTGACGCTATGGATAGTGGGGTCTTCTAGGACAAAATATATCCATGCATCAGAATTTCAATCTCCACTTTCCACTCATTTGTTCATCAACATGATCATTGGCGACCTTAATAGTTTCATGAGGGCGCCAACTCAAAGCACATGCCATAGTCACTGTGATCCATGGATTTGACAGTCGGCGGGACTTTGCAAGTTCAGTGTTGATGGGGCGGATGCGAAGAATAGACATTGTTGTTCTATTGAAGTTGTTTGTCACAATGAGGTGGGAGTTTTCCTTGGTTCCTTAACAATTGTTTTTTCCTCAAATTATTGATCTGGCAATCTTGGAGGACCTGGCGTGTAGGGAAGCATGGGCGTTGCCTGCTGATCTACTTGTCCTATGGTTATTTGTTGCATATGACTGTCTATTTGCTATGAAGAACATTGAGGAGAAACATGAGGGGACAATGGAGCCATAGTACGGGAGATAAATACCAGCACGATAGACTTTTGTTTTTTTGCCTTTTTAGCCATGAATGTTGGAGTAGTAATTTTGAAGCCGGTTCACTTGCTAAGTTCACTCTTTCTCTTGTTCCCGCGCGACATTTGTGGCCAGGTAGACCCCATGATCTTGTAATGATACCGATGAAGATCGCAAAATGAATAAAGTAGAGCGAGGGTCCCCAAAAAAAGGCTATGATGAAATTTGCTTATCTATAGCTATACTCCCCACGACAGGAACTTTTGGCTCTAGGTGCGTGTGCACCCTATATGCAAATAATAATCTAGTAATTGCAAAAATGTTAAAAAACTGGAATCTTTTTTGAAAACACATATGATTAAGTATTGTACTGGTATTAGAAGTTTTGCCAAGAAATGACTTTTACGGTATTCTGGAGAGAAAAAAACAAACCGGAGACTATATACAAGGTATTGTTCACCTATTTATCCATGATTGTTTTGTGTTTTTTTTCCTGAGGTCAACTCGAGTTAGTCCTTGACAAAACTTTTTATGCAAGTACAATAATTGATCATATTTGATTCCAATATTTTTCTGAAATTCTTTAACTACTTTTGCAATTATTAAATTACTTCTTTGCATATAGGGTGTGCTGCCACCCGGGCGCACGGTGGTATTTCTCGAGCACTCGATGTGAGGACTCCGGTTTGCACAAAGGGAAGAACGTTGTCCCTCGCGTCGACGCTGGGCGGCCACGCTTCTCACGCTCGGCCACCGCGTTCTGTACGTATGGGCGCAGTTGTCAGAGAGCGTCCGTGCAATCACTCATGGCCGTATGATGGGTGACTCGTGTTGTGACAGCGAGCGAATCGCCCGGTAGATTCTGCTGCTCTGTACGCGCCTACCACCCATGTAACGTACGCAGGGCGCTGACTGCCGGCGCGACCACCCAGTCGGCGCGCGACACGGCGCTCCGCTGCCTTGAGATTGGCGCCCGCCGGACCGCGCGAGTTCCGAGGCGCGCAACGCGAACGGGCAGTGGCGGTGGTAAAGCGAAAGAGGCCGCTGGGTAGAAGGGTGGATGCCACGTACGACTCCATTCGCTCGGGTTCCAGCGCTTCGTCCATGTTGGACAATTGTGTGCCACCAGGTGGTACGTGTGCCTCCGCTCACGCGCTTACGATTCTGCGTGTTTCACTCGCCAGATTATTTGAGTACTAGATGATACTCCGAGTGTTTCTGCGAGTATTGTTAACAAATATTTTGATGTTTTAAAACATGAGAAAATTTATGAAACACAGTAGAATTTGGTGATATTTTGAAATAAATATTGTTTAGAGTAAACATCTAATTTTTTTTTATGAAAAAAATCCAAAAAAGAGTGTGATTTTTGTTCTGTTAATTTATTACCTTACAATATATCGGGAGGCGATATGTGATGAAAACAACATTGAGTAGAGACAATAGAGACATCTCCACCCTTGGCTAAACTTAAAACCATGATAACAACTATGGATGTGCATTCATAAAAAAATTGGTCGCATAGATTGGAAAAGAAACCAAGAATAATGTGGTTGCTTGAGAGGGCACGAGAAATAGTTAATAGTTATTTGTGATAGGTTGCATGTGCATAAAGAGTTAGTGGGGGCA
Organism: Triticum dicoccoides; assembly: GCF_002162155.2. Lineage (NCBI taxonomy): Eukaryota > Viridiplantae > Streptophyta > Magnoliopsida > Poales > Poaceae > Triticum > Triticum dicoccoides. The sequence goes on along the minus strand of NC_041383.1, from coordinate 440,941,322 downwards.
TGTGCATAAAGAGTTAGTGGGAAAGAGTTTTTACACGTTGGACCTACTTGATGACGTGGACATATTGCATGTTAACATAAATAACATAGTGAGGATGAATCTCTTAGGTACATAGGATTAGGACAACCCCAGCCCACCGATGCAACCGGACACGGTTTTGGTCCACATTTTCTCCGTTTAGGTCGGCCATATGGATATGGTTGTCCGTTTGCTTTTATGTGTCCGTAGATGCGCCTAACGGCCGCACACATTTCAAACAAAGCCATTTAAACTTAAATGTAAGAAAAACAATTTAAACTAAAACATGTATATTACATTAAGTAAACCCTTAATCTTCTTCTAGTCCCGTCCGTCCTCATTGGTGAACATTAAACTTAAAATTTAAAAACATTGAAAAAATAAAACTTAAGTAAACCTTTAATCTTCTTCTAGTCCTTGCCGTCCTGCCGTTGCTCTCTTCCATGGCAAGGTCGACGAAGAGCGGTGGATGCCACAAAGGGGTGAGAGTGCGTGCGGCAGCTCCCACAGTGCCTCACACGGCCGGGGTAGACACGTACTCAGGCGTGATGGGCACAGTCGACGTGTACGACCACGACTGCCCAACGGCGACCGGGTTCTAGACAGGCTCCGCATCCACATCCTCCTCGATCACCCTTCCTCTTGCTCAGGGATGGCGACATCGCCGGTGGCCGAGAGCACGAGCAGCACGCCAAGGCCGTCCCACTCCTTGTACACCTCGAGACGCAAGTACTCCAGCGTCTTCATGTACGCCTCATCTATCTCTTCGTCCGCTTCTAGTATCTGGGACGACGTGGGTTCACGCGCACGCACCCGTGCACGGGCACGCGGACAGGAAGGGCTAGGATCATGCACCCGTGGTGAGGAAGGAGCATGCGCACGAGGATTGAAGAACGACTGCCAGCACATTTTATGCTTATCTCGACACCAGGTACCCAAAGGGGAGAATCAACGTCGTACCTTGGGTCCCGGAGGAGGTCTAGTGGCAGAAGGGAACGTCGTCGGTTGGTCTCAAGGAGCCAAGTGTGCCCACTGGCCAAGACTGGAGGCACTTGTCGGATATCGGGTTCCAGCAAAACCCTTGAGGTTCGAACACTGGGGTGCGCACGAAGATTTCCCCCTACCGAAACACGCCCACAACCTCGCCGCTATCTCTAAGCTAGCTCGATGAACTCACGACACAAGAGACACAAGATTTATACAGGTTCGGGCCACCGTTGTGGTGTAATACCCTACTCCTGTGTGTGGTGTGGTGGATTGCCTCTTGGGTTGATGATGAATAGTATAAGGGAAGAACAGCCTCGCGTGGAGAGGTGTTCTTGTGCTTGGTGGTTTGCTTGGGGGAGGAACCGATCCGTCCCTTCTACTTTAGTGGCTAACCCTGTTTATAGAGGCCCTGGTCCTCTCCCCAAATATTGAGCGGGAAGGGATCCAACAACGGCCATTTTGAAAGAGGACAACTAGTACAAGCTATCTTGACTAAATGTGGTCTTCGCCTATCGAAGGTGCTGGTGATGACACCGTCTCGGGCTCCACGGTGACCTTCGTCCTGCCGTTCTGCTGGTCTTGGTCTTGTTGCACCGATATGGAAACATTTGCCTGATGCCTCGGTACTCCGTGCCTGCGCTTGCCCCCTTAGCACCAAAGGGGAAACGAGGACACTATGCAGGCCTGGCGCCCGCCTGGCCTTGATTGTCATGGCTTGCGTCACGGGAACCTCGCGAGGTACCCTTTGCCCTTATCTCTCCGCCTCCCTCCCGAGCCTGCCTGGTGAGGCCGCTCTTGAGGAGGCCTTGTGCCGTACGCCCCACGAGGCTTGGCCCCTCGTGAGGGTCTTGAGTGTTGGTTAATGAAGACGGGCCGTATTGGGCCACTGGTGGAGCCACGCCGTGGGCCGCAGGCAGGCAAGTCTGGGGACCCCCGTTCCCTGAATGCCGATAGTAGCCCCCGGGCCCAAGGCGCGCTCGGACTTGGCTTAGCGGCAAAGCCAAAGGGCAAGTGCGGAGCGTCGCAGGCCCTCACAACCTGCGGCCTTGGTCGACGCGTGACGACTGATTGGACGTGGGTGTCTCCACTTCCCCATGCTGCCCCAATACCCGCCTGGCTAGGCGGCCACGGCACCCTACACAGTTATTTCCTCCTTGCAGGCAGCGTGCTTCCTATTCTCCCTTCTTCCTCAAGCCCCTGCTTCCGCTCCCAATCTGACTTGCGCTCTGCCCCCTCCACTGCCATGGCGCCGACTAGCACGAAGAAGGGGAAGAAGCCTCTGCTCTCAGCCAGCCCGCCTTCGACAGCTGGAGGCCATGGGCAAGGTTTGCCCCGTGCTCGCCTCCAGCTTCAACAAGTGGGGAAAGATGGTGGCTTGGCCTGCGTCCCGGGCCTCCATTGATAGGACAACCACTGAGGTTCGGTTCTTCATTGACGCCTTGTGGGCTGGCCTGGTTCCCCCTTTCTCTGCCTTCTTCAACGCAGTTCTTTCCCGTTACCAGATTCACATGCTGCATCTTTATCCCCAAACCGTTGCCCTTCTCGTTGTCTTCGCCTTTGTTTGCGAGGCCATGGTTGGCATTGCTCCTTCCGTTGCCCTCCCGCGCCATTTCTTCTCACTGCATCTGAGTGACCCCTCGCAGTGCTCGGGGTGCTTGAGCTTCTTGGCTATGGCAGAGACGACCACCTCGGAGATTAATTTTGACCTCCCGCCGTCCACGAACGAGTTCTGGATGCGGTGGGTGTACATGGATGTTGGAGTGCTCAGCCCCCTGCTCTCACCTCCGTCGTCGCCCGTCGTCCCCAACTCCAGCTGGGGCCACGAGAGGCTCGCGAGTCCTCGCCTTTCCTTCGTTTGGATCCGATTGAAGAGGTTGAGGGACCTTGGCGTGACTACACCCCTGGTGGTGAAGGAGTTCCTCGGGTGTCGTATTGCCCCTCTCCAGCGCCACTCCCGGCCGATGTGGGCCCTGACCGGTGACCAGGATCGCATGAGGCTTCAGGAGTCAGGGCTCTTACCCGAAGCACAAAGGAAGATGCTTGAAGTCTTGACCGGCAACCCCTCGCCAGGCGATATGCCTCTTGTATCTCTGCTTGAATAGGGTTGAGTTCGTGGGACAGATGCCTACCTTCGATGAATGGGGGCTGCACCCGGTTGGCCTTCTAGGGCCTCGCGAGAATCCTATCGTCGTGGCTCCCCTCCTTACCGCCAGCACGGAGCTTGCCCCAAGAGTGGGTGCGGGGGGCAAGCATCGCTTGAGGCTGGAGGCGCGGGCGTCGAGGTGCCGACGCCGCTTGAGGTTCCCAGGGCTTCATCCTCCGGAACTCATGAGGCTCGCCCTAAGGCGGCCGTCGAGAGGGAGACGCGGCCTGCGGCTCCTGAGGCCGGAGCTCCTGAGACCTCGGCAAGCCAGCATGAGGTGGAGCCCGATTGCGCTTCACATCTTGGCGCTCCTGAGGTCGGCCGCCTGGGTGCTTCTCCAGCCGCGCCCCGCGCTAGCCCTCACGTCCAACACCTTGGTCAGTTCCGCGTGGACTTCGACACGCTCCGCAAGAGGAAGGAGGCTTCGAGCTGCAGTGGTGGCACCATCCGACCGTTGAAGCATAGGAAGTACTTCTCCATAGACGAGTAAGTACCTTTATCCTTGTGATTCCCCAATCGCTGCTTCCTCTCCTTACTGGGGCTTTTCAGGGCTCCTCCTGCCAAGCCCACGGAGTCTCCCGAGAAGCAGCCTCCTCCGGCCTCGCCTTCTTCGCTAGCTTTGAGCGTCCCAAGGCTGCACGCTGCCCCTGGTGCGGGGCCAGCTGGAGAAGCAAGCTTGCCTGCCAGGTGCCTTGAGCCTGTGCCCTTGCCGCCTCTCCTTTGCAACCCCGCCTGGAGCGCGGCCAGCCTGCCCTTGTCGTCGTGGATGGCAGCTGTTTGGCGTCCGTCTTGGGCTCCTCTTTAAGTGGCAAGCCTGGGCCAGTCCAAGTCCCCTGTGGGGCCTGGCTAGCGACCATGGGGGCGCCAGCCCCTAGCCCCCTACCCGGAGGGGGCGAACCGCTTCGTACCCCACCGCCGACGCACATGACGGGGGACGACATCAGCAGCGTGCTCGGGCTCGCGTGCGAATGAAGCATCGTCCGCCTCGAGTTCTTCCAGAAGGCGATGGACGCGATGGGTCAGCTTGGTGGAGAACTTGCGGATGTATACGTGCGCCTTGAAGCCGAGGCCCTGCGGCTAATCAAGGAGCGGCATAAATTGAAGGTGGCCATCAACCTCGCGCGCCACCAGCGCGAGATTGACAACACGAAGGCCGAGGCGTCCCTTGCGACCTCGCGAGAGGCCTGCTCCCGAGCTTTGGAGGAGGCCCGTGAGGCAGACCGTCATCGCGAGGTTGCGGAGAAGTGCGCGTGGGAGTTCCAAGCCTGGAGCGCCTCCCTGGAGCAGCAAGTGGAGCTGCGTGAAGCCGCCCTTGCATCGCAGAGAGGGACGCCTGTCGAGGAGGAGGAGCTCCGGAAGCGCAAGGAAGCGCTGACGCTGGAGGCCGCCGAACGCAGTCTTGATCTTGAGCGGTTGGAGACAAGGGAGCGCCAGGTTGCCCAAGCGGAGGAAGATTTTGGCGCGCGTGAGGCCTGGGTCCAGGAAGAGGTCGCCCGCCGCGTGGCCGAGGCTCGCGCGGATGTTGAGAGCAGGTATGACCTAAAGCTGAAGATGGTTGAGGCCGAGGTTGCGGGCAGGACTGCCGCCCTCAGGTCCAGGCTAACCGAAGTGGAACGGTGCACGGAGGCCGCCGCAGCCGCCCTAGTTTTGGCGCAGGCCGAGTTGGCCTCCGCCCGCGCTGAGTTGCTTCCTCTTTAGCAGCGGGTTGATGACGCCGAGTCCATCGCGCAGCAGAACAGGGAGGAAATGCTTCAACGGCGGACGCTGGAGCACGTACACGGCCCCATGCTCCAGGACCTCAAGAATAGGGCCAATGCGGCCCCGGGCAACATCTGCAATGAGAACGCCCCGCATCCCCACGCGACCAACTATGCCAGTCACCTCCGCTTCTTTACTGACATGGTGACGCACCTGGAGAACCCCTCCGAGAGAGCTCATCAGCTTATTGAGGAGAGGAGTCGTAGCTTGCTTGGGCGCGCGTTTTCTCGAGTCTTTAGCCATCTTCAGAACGCCAACCCTGACTTCGACTTTGACGCCGCCATCGCCCCGGTGCCCGAGGCCATCCGGGGCGACCTGGCGCGGTGGGTGGAGGATAACGTGGATGCGCTTGTTAGGGCCTTTGCTTTCGACGATGACGAGGTGGTAGTCGCGGCGGACGGAGGGACGTGGTCGATGATGGTGACGGTGGCGCCGGTGATGGTGATGGCGCTGCCAGTGGCAGTGACAGCGGCGCCAGCGATGCATCTGGAGATGACCCGGAGGGTCGCGGTAAGCGATATGTCTGACTAATCTCGTGTTTCTCCGTTGTTTATCCTGCACGCAAAAGCTCAGGCACGACCCCAAAGGTTGTAAGAGCATTTTGGGAGGGGATGCCCCTCATGTAGAAAGATTGTTGTCTCTATGCTTTTAGGGCCGATGCCGAATATGTGCCTCATGAGCCTGGGGGCCCTGCAGCGAGCTTGTTGTTGTGGTTTACCTTTAGCCAGGACAGGTCCTGAAGCAGCTCGTGAGGTCGTGAGCTTCCGAGGATCCCCTGAGGGACCTGCCGACCCGGCCGAGAGGGCCTCGCGAGGGAAAGTGTCGGCCTTAGCATGGCATGTGTGCAGCGTGCGTGCGCTTCACCCAGCCCCGCCCGCGAGTGGCTCGCGAGGGGGAGGCAGCTGGTGCGAACTCCAAATTAAGGCAGGAACCAGAATGCAAGAAATCACACGAATGAGAAAAGTCACCCTCCCCGCACACACAAACAAAAATTCAACTCCAACTTAAATCCGAAGCAAGGAAGCACGACTACAGAAAGTGAGTCAAAAAGCATCTGGCCACGTCCGTCGCCTAGTCTAGTCTTCGACGTCTTCTCACCAGCACGGAGCTAAGTGCTACCACTGGGCGTGGGAGGGAGCCCCCGAGGCCAAAGGGTGGCACTCCGGAGACTCTGGGGCGTGTACAACCCCACTCATTAATACGTGAGAGTGTCACGGGCGGCAAGCTTCACAGGCACTGGGCCTTCTTCACAGGCACCGGGCCTTGCTTCATATTGCCAGATGAGGGCACCGCCTTGCGCCACCCTCGACCACCATTGGTGGCGGCCGGAGACCAGGACGACGCCAATGGGGCAAAGGGGATGCCAGCGGCGACCACGTGTCCTCTGCCTGGGGTAGGCTTTGCAGCACCTCCCCGACAGAGGGCCTACCTCCGGGGGACGCCTTGCTCCGTGCACCATGGGGAGGGGCCTGGCTCCCGGCCCCTCTCCTACAGCCCCCAGTACGCTCGTCCTGGTGGAAGGGAGGCTGCCGATCTGGGGCCGCCGTCCGCTGTTGTGACCTGAACCTCCTGCGATCCATGGTTAGCATAAGCTTGCTCCTGAGGAATTAGCGGTACCCGATAGCTGGTGCTGCCACCGTGGTTGGTGAGGCTTCCTTGAGGCTCCTGGAAAGGCCCGGCTTCTGGCGTCGCTTCCTCCCAGCCTGGCCCGAGGAACGAGCCAGGGTCATCTTCCACCGCATACTCCCGATCCATCATGCAGGGCACGTAAGCCTCCTAGGCCGCCGCCTCGAAGACTTCACCGTAGTGCCCCACGCTCCATGTTGCCTGGCCTAGCGCGCCATCTTGAGGATGGTAGGGCAGTGGCCTGCCCGGGCCATAGGCGGCGATGAGCATGCCCTCATTCATCGGTGGTGGTGCTGGTGCAACCTGGCATCCGGAGCCGATGGTTGAGCTGGTGTCGATGAAGCCTTGGGACGTGTCTGGGGGCAGGCGAGCGTGAAGAGGCCTGTCGCCTGATCCGACCGGGCTTGGGATGGAAGCTGGAAGCAGAAGGGTGGTGCCCCCGAGGCCGCGGCATCCAGGAGCTCGGCAATGCGCTCCAGCAATGCATCCTGACCGCTCTCCATCAACCTGCATCGCAGTAGCTCCCGAGCCACAGTGAGCGCGGCTCTCATGTTTGCTTTTTCCCGTCGGGTGTGCGGTGCCGTGGCCGCGGTGTGGCTTGAGGCCCTTGCGGCTGATCGCACCTGCCGCGGAGTAAGGGCGGGTAGTGTGTGACCACGCCGCCCGCGCCCTGCAGCGTTCTACGGTGCGCGGGCTTCCTGGGGCACGGGGTTGAGGCCTTCTTGGGCAGGCGGCATGGCCCAAGCCGGCCAGGCGGCCCAGCGGTCGGCGCCGGTCATCGGTTCGTCGGACATGGATGCAACGAAGCGATGGGAAACGGATCAGCGGAAGGAAGACTTTGGCGCACCCGTACTGGCGCGCCAAATGTCGGATATCGGGTCCGGCAAAACCGTTGAGGTTCGAACACTAGGGTGTGCACGAAGATTCCCCCCTACCGAAACACGCCCTCAACCTCGCCGTGATCTCTAAGCTAGCTCGATGAACTCACGACACAAGAGACACAAGATTTATACAGGCTCGGGCCACCGTTGTGGTGTAATACTATACTCCTGTGTGTGGTGTGGTGGATTGCCTCTTGTGCTGATGATGAATAGTACAAGGGAAGAACAGCCTCGCGAGGAGAGGTGTTCTTGTGCTTGGTGGTTTGCTTGGGGGAGGAATCGATCTGTCCCTTCTACTGTGGTGGCTAGCCCTATTTATAGAGGCCCTGGTCCTCTCCCCAAATACAGAGCTGGAAGGGTTCCAACAACGGCCATTTTGAAAGGGGACAGCTAGTACAAGCTATCCTGACTAAAGGTGGTATTCGCCTATCAAAGGTGCTGGTGATGACGCCGTCTTGGGCTCCACGGTGACATCCGTCCTGTCGTCCTGCTGGTCTTGGTCTTGTTGCACTGATATGGAAACCTTTGCATGATGTCTCGGTACTCCGCGCCTGCGCTTGCCCCCTTAGCATCAAAGGGGAAACGAGGACACTGTGCGGGCTGGCGCCCGCCTGGCCTTGATCGTCATGGCTTGCATCATGGGAAACTCGCGAGGTACCCTTTCCCTTGATCTCTCCGCCTCCCTCGTGAGCCTGCCTGGTGAGGCCGCTCCTGAGGAGGCCTTGTGCCGTCTGCCCCGCGAGGCTTGGCCCCTCGTGAGGGTCTTGAGTGTTGGTTGATGAAGACAGGCCATATTGGGCCACTGGTGGAGCCACTCCATGGGCCGCAGGCAGGCAAGTCTGGGCACCCCCGTTCCCAGAACACCGACAGTAGCCCCCGGGCCCAAGGCGCGCTCGGACTTGGCTTAGCGGCGAAGCCAAAGGGCAAGTGCGGAGCGCCGCGGGCCCCCGCAGCCTGCGGCCCTGGTCGACGCATGGCGACTGATTGGACGTGGGTGTCTCCACTTCCCCACGCTGCCCCAATACCTGCCTGGGTAGGCGGCCACGGCACCCTACACAGTTATTTCCTCCTTGCAGGCAGCGTGCTTCCTATTATCCCTTCTTCCTCAAGCCCATGCTTCCGCTCCCAATCTGACTTGCGCTCTGCCCCCTCCACTGCCATGGCGCCGACTAGCACGATGAAGGGGAAGAGGCCTCTGCTCTCAGCCAACCCGCCTCCGACAATTGAGCCTGCCGTTGGCCGGTCGCAGGTGCTCAACCTGGAGGCCATGGGCAAGGTTTGCCCCGCGCTCGCCTCCAGCTTCAACAAGTGGGGAAAGACGGTGGCTTGGCCTGCGTCCTGGGCCTCCATTGACAGGAAAACCACTGAGGTTCGGTTCTTCATTGACGCCTTGTGGGCTGGCCTGGTTCTCCCTTTCTCCGCCTTCTTCAACGCAGTTCTTTCCCATTACCAGATTCACATCCTGCATCTTTATCCCCAATCCGTTGTCCTTCTCGCTGTCTTGGCCTTTGTTTGCAAGGCCATGGTTGGCATTGCTCCTTCCGTTGCCCTCCTGCGCCATTTCTTCTTGCTGCATCTGACTGACCCCTCGCAGTGCTCGGGGTGCTTGAGTTTCCAGGCTGTGGCAGAGACGGCAACCTCGGGGATTGATTTTGACCTCCCTCCGTCCACGAGCGAGTTCCAGATGTGGTGGGTGTACGTGAATGTTGGAGTGCTCAACCCCCTGCTCTCACCTCCATCGTCGCCCGCCGTCACCAACTCCGGCTGGGGCCACGAGAGACTCGCGAGCCCTCGCCTTTCCTTCGTTTGGCTCCGGTTGAAGAGGTTGAGGGACCTTAGCGTGACTGCACCCCTGGTGGTGAAGGAGTTCCTCGGGTGTCATATTGCCCCTCTCCAGCGCCACTTCCGGCCGATGTGGGCCCTGACCGGTGACCAGGATCGCATGAGGCTTTAGGAGTCAGGGCTTCGCCCAGAGCGCAGAGGACGATGCTTGAAGTCTTGACCGGCAACCCCTCACCAGGCGATATGCCTCTTGTATCTCTGCTCGAATAGGGTTGAGTTCGTGGGACAGATGCCTACCTTTGATGAATGGGGGCTGCGCCCGGTTGGCCTTCTAGGGCCTCGCGAGAATCCTGTCGTCGTGGCTCCCCTCCTTACCGCCAGCACCGAACTTGCCCCAAGAGTGGGTGCGGGGGGCAAGCATCGCTTGAGGCCGAAGGCACGGGCGTCGAGGTGCCGACGCCGCTTGAGGTTCCCGAGGCTTCATCCTCCGGAACTCGTGAGGCTCGCCCTAAGGCGGCCGTCGAGAGGGAGACGCGGCCTGCGGCTCCTGAGGCCGGAGCTCCTGAGACCTTGGCAAGCGAGCATGAGGTGGAGCCAGATTGCGCTTCACATCTTGGCGCTCCTGAGGTCGGCCGCCCGGATGCTTCTCCAGCCGCGCCCCGCGCTGGCCCTCATGTCCAACGCCTTGGTCGGTTCCGCGTGGACTTTGCCGCGCTCCGCAAGAGGAAGGAGTCTTCGAGCTACAGTGGTGGCACCATCCGACCGTTGAAGCATAGGAAGTATTTCGCCATAGACGAGTAAGTACCTTTATCCTTGTGATTCTCCAATCGCTGCTTCCTATCCTTACTGTGGCTCTTCAGGGCTCCTCCTGCCAAGCCTGCGGAGTCTCCCGAGAAGCAGCCTCCTCCGGCCTCGCCTTCTTCACTAGCTTTGAGCGTCCCAAGCCTGCACGCTGCCCCTGGTGTGGGGCCAGCTGGAGAAGCAAGCTTGCCTGCCAGGTGCCTTGTGCCTGTGCCCTTGCCGCCTTTCCCTTGCAACCCCGCCTGGAGCGCGGCCAGCCTGCCCAGGGCTCCTCCTCTGGTCGTGGATGGCAGCTGGTTGGCGTCCGTTCTGGGCTCCTCTTCAAGTGGCGAGCATGGGCCAGTCCAGGTCCCTTGTGGGGCCTGGCTAGCGACCATGGGGGCGCCAGCCCCCAGCCCCCTGCCTGGAGGGGCGAACCACTTCATACCCCGCTGACGATGCACGTGATGGGGGACAACATCAGCAGCGTGCTCAGGCTCGTGTGCAAATGAAGCGTCGTCCGCCTCGAGTTCTTCCAGAAGGCGATGGACGCGATGGGTCAGATTGGTGGAGAACTTGCGGATGTAGACGTGCGCCTCGAAGACGAGGCCCTGCGGCTGATCGAGGAGCGGCATAAACTGAAGGTGGCCATCAACCTCGCGCGCCACCAGCGCGAGATTGACAATGCGAGGGCCGACGCGCGCCACCAGGGAGAATCAACATCATACCTTGGGTCCCGGAGGAGGTCTAGTGGCAGAAGGGAACGTCGTTGGTTGGTCTCAAGGAGCCGAGTGTGCCCACTGGCCAAGACTGGAGGCACTTGGCGGATATCGGGTTCCGGCAAAACCCTTGAGGTTCGTACACTGGGGTGCGCACGAAGATTTCCCCCTACTGAAACACGCCCACAACCTCGCCGCGATCTCTAAGATAGCTCGATGAACTCACGACACAAGAGAAACAAGATTTATACAGGTTCGGGCCACCGTTGTGGTGTAATACCCTACTCCTGTGTGTGGTGTGGTGGATTGCCTCTTGGGCTGATGATGAATAGTATAAGGGAAGAACAGACTCGCGAGGAGAGGTGTTCTTGTGCTTGGTAGTTTGCTTGGGGGAGGAATCGATCAGTCCTTCTACTGTGGTGGCTAGCCCTATTTATAGAGGCCCTGGTCCTCTCCCCAAATACTAAGAGGGTAGGGATCCAACAACGGCCATTTTGAAAGGGGACAGCTAGTACAAGCTATCCTGACTAAAGGTGGTCTTTGCCTATCAAAGGTGCTGGTGATGACGCCGTCTTGGGCTCCACGGTGACCTCCGTCCTTCCGTCCTGCTGGTCTTGATCTTGTTGCACCGATATGGAAACCTTTCACTACTAGGAAAAGGGCTATAGATGAAATGGCCACTAATGGCGCACCAGACATGTGGTGCGCCACTACTATATAGAAGTGGCGCACCATGTGCTGGTGCGTCATTAGTGTGAAAGACACTAGTGGCGCACCAGACACATGGTGCGCCACTAGTAATTTTTTTTTATTTTTCCAAACATACTAATGGCGCACCAGGGCACAGTGCGCCATTACTAGTTCTAACTAGTAATGGCGCACCAGCCACATAGTGCGCCACTACTATTTTTTTTGCAAAACTACTAATGGCGCACCGTGTAATAGTGCGCCATTACTAGTTTAAACTAGTAATGGCGCACTGTGCCCCGGTGTGCCATTAGTATATATTTTTTTATTTTATTTTTTTGCAAACCTACTAACGGCGCACCACCAGCAGGTGCGCCATTAGTAACCAGGGTTACTAATGGCGTATTTGTAGGTGGTGCGCCATTAGTAACCTGGGACCAGCTAGATATTTTGGACAGCCACACCTACCCACTCACTTTCCCCACTTCATTCTCTCCACCTCCTCCTCCAAGCTTGTCTCGACTGCCTCCTCCTCCTCACCTCATTTGCACCATAGATTCATCCAAATTAAGTGGTTAAATTACCTATTTTTGATAGGTAAGTAAGGGGAAGCTATCTTTATGTTGTTCTCCCTCCAACAACATGCACATGCACTTTTTATGGCCTGGCTAGATCTATGTATGTTTGTAGTGTTGCATATGTTTGTGTTTGTAGGTACTGGTATTTGAAATGCGATAGTTGCTAATATTTTGCCGGAATGTTGATTCATTTCCGTTTCGTCGAGAATTTTGGCACTATGCATTCTTTTTGGTCCTATTTTTAGGCAAAGTCATGCCAATTTTTTTCTTGGTTCTAAAATACCGTTTTGCTCTACCCCGCAGGCGACCATGGTCCGCACGATGACCGAATGCATCGTGAATAGGTTTCTGAGCTCCGGGAAGGCCGAGATGCTTCAAAAGAACGAGATGGAGATAAGATGTCCGTGTCGAAGATGCAAGCTGAAGAGCCTTATTGCGGACCCGGATTCCGGGCAGGTGCGGGACCACCTGCTCTTGCGTGGTTTCATGGATGGCTATCGGTGGCAAGGTGATGAAGATGGCTATGAAGTCGTCCATGGGGGGCGGGCAAGAAATGAGGAAGGGCAGCAAGACAACCACCGCGGCTCGGGCACGCGAGAAGACGAAGAATCTCCAGGACATGATCACGACGGTGATGCTATACACAGTCATCATGTAGAAGATGCAGGACATGATGATAAGGAAGATGCCGGAGCAGACAAAGGGCATGATCATGAAGATGAAGATGCCGACGAAGCAGACGATGATGGACCATCGATGGGCTGGGTGCAGGACCCTCATATTCAAGAGCTGCTTCTCAAGCAGACGGATAACGCAAGAGCTGCCGCCCGAGAGAAAGCCAAGATGGATCAACTGGAGATAGACGCGGTTACTCCATTGTATGAAGGATGCAGTCCCGAGGATACCCGCCTGAAAGTAACGCTCATGGCTCTGGAGATGAAGGTAAAACACAAAATGACCGACGCATGCTTCGACGAGAACATGTCATTCTGGCACGAACGTCTTCCCAAGGGGAACAAGTGCCCGACCAGTTTCAAGGAGGCGAAGAAAATTGTGTGTCCTCTGGATTTACCGCACGTGAAATACCATGTGTGCATGAAAAATTGCATCATTTATCGGGACGAGCACGCAGAGTCTACCATATGTCCGGTGTGCGGCGTCACTCGATACAAGAAGAGGAAGAAAGCTCCTCGAAAAGTGGTGTGGTACTTTCCAATCACTCCTTGTCTGCAGCGGTATTTCGTGGACCATAAGGTAGCAAAGCTCTTGCGTTGGCACGCGGATAGGGAGGAGAAGAAGCAAGAAGATGGTGGAAATGATCCGGATATAAATAAAAAAGACAAGATGCTGAGTCACCCTAAGGATGCGAGCCAGTGGCAAGCGTTGAACTTCAAACACCCAGAATTTGGGAAGGATCCAAGTAACATTGTGCTGGGCGCGAGCACTGATGGAGTCAATCCATTTGGCAGCCAGAGAAGCACACATAGCACCTGGCATGTGTTTGTGTGGATGTACAACCTTCCCCCTGGTTGTGCATGAAGAGGAAGTACATTCACATGAGTATGCTAATTGAAGGGCCGAAACAACCATGGAACGACATCAATCTGTATCTAGGGCTGCTGAAAGAGGAGCTAGACACGCTGTGGAAAACGCAAGCCAATACGTGGGACGCTGCAGAGAAAGAATATTTCCCTATGAGAGCCGCACTGCTCACGACGGTGCATGACTATCTCGGTTACGGAATCTCGCGGGGCAGGTGGTCCACGGATTTTTTGGATGCGTCAAGTGCATGGATGACACAACGTATCGCCAGCTAGATAGAGATCCCGGTTCTTCAAAAACCATGTTCATGGGACATCGAAGGTGGCTTCGCGATGATGACCCGTGGAGGAAATGCAAGGATCTGTTCGATGGTGAAACCGAACCCCGAAGACGCCCGCATACAAGGAGCGGCGAGGAAATAGACGAGCTGTTGAAAAATTGGAAAGATTGCCCACTGCCGGGAAAGAAGCAAAAGGCGCCAGAGCCGAGAAAGAAGCGAAAGGCGCCAGAGCCGCTGCTGAAGGTATGGAAAACAAGGTCTGTTTTCTGGGACTTGCCGTACTGGAAGATCCATCGTGTGCCTCACAGCCTTGATGTCATGCATATCACGAAGAACGTGTGCGAGAGTCTGCTTGGTACCCTGCTCAACATGCCAGAGAGGACCAAAGATGTGCCGAAAGCAAGGGCAGACTTGAAATCAATGGGCATCAGGGAGGAGCTTCACGCTAATGATGATGATGATGAGGCGAAGCAGGACACGGAAAGTCGTCGCAAAGGCAAAAAGGCCAAGAAGACCGGAAATGACTTCCCTCCCGCGTGCTTCACTCTAAGTCAGGAGGAGATCGATCAGTTTTGCACCTACCTCGTAGGAGTAAAACTTCCTTATGGTTACTTCCAGTTGCAATCCGTGGGATGAAGTCTCACGACTGTCACGTGCTGATGACGCAGATACTTCCAGTTGCAATCTTTGGAATCATGGACGCGCACATCCGTGAAACGCTATTTGGCCTATGCAACTTTTTCGACGTCATCTCTTAGAAGTCGGTTGGCGTGAGGCAACTCAGAAGGCTACAGGAAGAGATCGTGGTGATACTATGCGAGCTCGAGATGTACTTCCCGCCCGCATTCTTCGACGTTATGGTGCATCTGCTGGTCCATATCGTGGAGGATATCATCCAACTCGGGCCGACGTTCCTGCACAGCATGATGCCATTTGAAAGGATGAATGGTGTTATTAAAGGATACGTTCGCAACATGTCACGTCCAGAGGGAAGCATAGCCAGGGGCTTTCTGACCGAAGAGTGCATCTCCTACTGCACGAATTATCTAGGCATCAAGAACCCCGTTGGTCTGCCCGTCAACAGGCACCTTGGCAGGCTCGCTGGATGGGGTCACCGCAAGGGTTGCCGCGAAATGCATGTCGACTTTGAGGGTCGACTCGCCGACTTTGAAAGAGCAAACCTAGTCGCGCTACAACACATAGACGTGGTCGATCCTTGGGTGGTAGAGCACAAAACCTTTATTGAGAAGACGTACAATGACCGAGGCCAACAGAGGACCGACGGAGATATAGTCAAAGAGCACAACTCATGTTTCACGCGTTGGTTCAAGCAGAAGCTTCTATCGTACCCTTTACATGAGGATTCTTCCGCGGAAGAACAACTCATATTCGCCTTGTCACAGGGCGCCGAGCACAACCTGATGATGTATGAGGCATACGATATCAATCGCTACACATTCTACACCGAGGGAAAGGACATGATGAGCGATGGTTATCAGAACTCCGGGGTAACGATGGAATCCTACACCGGTAACGACAAGGACAGATACTACGGAAGGATCGAGGAGATCTGGGAGCTGAGCTACGCTGGAGAGAAGGTCCCGAATGTTCCGTGTCAGATGGGCCAAGAGCATCATAAAAGAAGACCGGTATTTCCCCACCATGCTTATACCCGAAGCCAAATCCAAGACCGCGAGCGCGAATGTCACCGCGAAAAATGAGCCATGGGTACTGGCTTCCCAAGTGGACCAATGCTTCTTGATTACCGCCCGCCAAAGCCCAGCCGTGTTGTCGTGAGGAGAGGCAAAAGGAAGATCATCGGAATGGATGGAGTCGCCAATGAGCAAGACTTCGACAAGTACAACGACCCGAAGATGGAACATGACGACGACGATGAAGTATCAGCATACACCACAAGAAGAAGCAGGACCACCCTACCTAAAGGACGTACATTCAAGAGAAGAACTCCATTTACGAAAAATAAGGGCAAGAAGATTGTGAACAGATAGCTAGCTAAGATCGATTATATTAAAATTGTAGCCTTCATTTCTCGATTGTATTTCATGGGCACTTTTTGAACTCATGAATATTTTTACATTTCATGGGCACTTTTTGAATTCATGAATATTTTTTCAAATTTGATGATATTTTTTCATATTCAATATGAAAAAATATTGAATATTCATGAGGACACTCGATCTCGATCCCCATCCATCTCGATCTCGATCCCCCTCCATCTCGATCGCTATCCCCCTCCATCTCGATCTCAATCCCCCCCGCACCCTCCCCCGCTCCACGGCTGCCGCCGACCCCCCGCACCCTCCCGGCCCGCTCCACCGCTGCCGAGCACCCTCCCCCGCTCCACCGCCGCCGCCG
>NC_041383.1:440897616-440924675 GCF_002162155.2 Triticum dicoccoides | reverse complement strand
CCGCCGCCGAGCACCCCCATTTGATGATATTTTGTCATATTCATAAAAAAATTATTACTGTTTTTATAAAAAAAATATTACTGTTTTTATAAAAATATATTAAAAATAGCAACAAAATAATAATAATAAAACATACTAATGGCGCACCGCTCCGGTGGTGCGCCATTGCTATCTAAAAAAAGATTTCTAATGGCGCACTACCAGGGGGTGCGCCATTGCTATCTAAAAAAAAGATTTCTAATGGCGCACCGCTCGGGGGTGCGCCATTAGTAATCTTCCCCCTAGCTCTAACTCTCCCGACCCCTTCTCCCTCTCGCTAGATCCACTCCCCCCCGCGCGCTGCCTCGACGACCCACGACGCCACCGCCCCTACATGCGCTGCCGTCCCCGCGCCCCCGCGCCATCACCAACGCCTCCGTGACCTCGCCGTTGCCGACAGCCTCCCCGCGTCGGCCCCTGCCTTGCGCCGCCTCTACCTTAGTCCGGGCACGGGGTGCTGGATGACGACCGCCGCCGACCCCGACCCCAATCCCTTCGCCGCCGCCACCGCCGCCGACCCCGACCCTGACCCCTCCGGCGATCGGCCGCGGTCGCCCATGTACCTCTCCCCCTTCCTCCTTCCTCCCTGTCCACCCTTCCTTCCCATTCCCTCCCTCCCTCCCCTTCTGCCGCGCCCTCCACCTCCCCTCCGCCCTCCTACCCACCGTCAGCCCCGCCCCCAAGTCCGAAGCTCCCCGCCTCCCCACCGTCCGCCTCGCCGCCACCCACCGTGCTCCCCCTCCAAAGCCCGTGCCTTCCACACCGCCCCCACCACCAACCCTAATCCCCATCGCGACGTCCGTGGCGGGCTGCTCGGCGCTGCCGTCGTCTCGGACCTCTGCCGCCTGCTACCTCCCCATCTCCGTTCCTGTGTCCTCCCGAGCCCCATCTCCACCCCCTCTCCATTCGAGCTGCTCGACATGAACCCTGACCCTCTGTTGTTTGTTTTTTTAGGTTTAGCTACTGATCTGTCCGAGATTGCCAAGCTATACTGTTGGTTGTAGTGGTGTTGTTCTCCCAGGTTGAAGGTATTTCAAATCACCCGTTGATTTAAGCTTCCATTTTTAAGGTTTAGTGCACTGCCATGTGTTGCTTACCTACATACCCCACTAGATATGTTTGTTTCATTGGCATGGCTGTGTAGTGACCAACATAGTAACATTGTTGAGGTTTACTATTTTTTTATTTGTTTGTTTCTTCTTTACTTCTGTTAATTGTACTTGTAACATGGTTGTTCACTGTGGTTTGTTTCATCTAGTGAGCTCCTGCCAGTGCGAGGTCGAGTGCCGGCAACAAGGGCTTCCTCCTGTGGGATCTACTCACGCGACCTTGTGCTGCTCGAGGAGGAGGAGGAGGGGCGCACCTGGCCACCAAGGGAAGGGATTCCGTCACTGCCTTCTATCTATTTGACTAGTGAGTGCTCCTCTCTGTTCTGCATTCATCAACATGAGGTTTATGACTCCAGCCTAGTTTCTATTCTGGTTGGTTGATTGATGACATACGTGAGCTTTTGTTTACCGCTTGCTTGCTTGATGCCATTAGACTCCAGCTAGGTTCATGATTGAGGTCCTTGTAATTCATACTATCAATTTTGCTCATGCTGTTGTGCTGTTTGATGCATGTGTGGTTGATGGTCAGGAACTAGCTAAGGTTGTTTTCCTACTGACTGATGATATTCCAGTTTGTTCCTCACTCACCTGCTCCCATGTTATTGTTATCGAAAATAAAATTGCTCCCTGAAAATATGTAAGCTTTATATGGCAGAAGGTTGTGCATTTACTAATCATCATTTCTTGCACATGGACGATTTGGTTGTCCATGATTAGGGATGGACCTCATATGTCCTCTGCTATTGTTGAACATGTTGTAATCAAGTACAACTCCTACAGAAGAATCTGTAATTTTGACAGGTCTGAGATATATTTTGGTCAATTTGTGATGATATATGTATATATACCAGGGCTGGCTGGGCGAGGTCCATTGTCGCTTTGGTTTACTCCCAGGTTCTTCTGTAGGAGTTTGACTGAAATTCTAAACTTTTGTCCTTCATGTATGGGGCTTTAAATTGCTACTCTTTTCACAAGGAGTTAGCCATAAAGCTTGATTGATGCAACTGGACTCCTAGCTAGGTTCATGCTTGGGTAGGAGCATTAGAAAATTCTGTAATTTGTGTAGGCTAGTTGGGTCATATCTCTGCTTTTCCTTGAGGTTCCGTCCGAGGCTAGTTGAACGATGCTTCTAATTTATGCCAAATTCGGTCCTGCTGCATGATGCGTGTGTGGTTGATGGTCACATGCTAGCTTAGGTTGTTTTGCTACAGAATGGCATTTATTTCAGTTTGTACCTCATCATGCCCCTTCCCAATGTCCATCTTTGAGTAGTTTGCTGGTTTTGTTGAAAAAGAAAAGAAAAGCAAACTAGTTGAGTCCTTCTCACAGGCTAATATAGAGAATTGTGATTATCAATTTACTGATTTTTGTTCGAATTTGATCATGCCTCTTTTGAGAAGTATGTCTATTGATTCAAAATTGTCATGGCAAAAATATGTCTCAGAAAATGACATGGACTAAAATGTTCTATAGATCATGATCCATAGACAAAAAATGCATGATCCATACAGTATAAATTCCATGATGCATAGGCTATATTTGCCATGGGAGATGGCAATTTTGTTGGATCATGATCCAGAGATTAAAAAAATGCATAGACTATAATTTCCTGGCATGATCCATAGAATAAAAATGTAGAATAAAAAATGCCATGATCCATACACTATATTTTTCATGATGCATAGACTATATTTGCCATGGCCCGGTGCAAAAGAAATTTGCCATGTTGCAAAAAGAAAAGAAATTTCCCATGGTGCATATAGTAAAAACAATGCCACAATCTGTAAAATACATTTGTCATGCTCCATGAAAGAAAATTGCCATGGTCCAAATGTAGCAGAAGTTTCAAGTAGTGTTTTGTTTCTATGTTTGAATAGGCAGCAGACTTTCTATTCTTTCTGTGTTTGTACAGACTTGCTAAACTATTGATGATTTTTTGTTGGGTGACCTATTAGATCTGGAATGGAAGCTCATATAAGTTGAGCTGATTTTTGTCCATATGAAAGCAGAGGACCATATGGTCTGTGGCCTTTTCATCCATATGAAAGTAGAGGCACATTGTGGTGCTAGTTTGCTGGGTTTTGTCTCCGACCTTCGTGTCGTGATGATTTTGCAGGTACCACGAGTGGCCCTTGAGTTTGCAGGAATGTTGATTAACTTCCGTTCTGGGAAATTCAGGTACTCCATATGTCCGATTTTCAGCAAAGGTCACGCTGAAATTTTCCGTGAATTTTAGCATGACTTTGCTAAAAATTGGACATATGGGGTACTTGCTACTAATGCATGGGCCGGGGTATCTTAGTACTTCATTAAGTAGGATCAACTGCCCCTTTATTCTTGCTGCATTAAACCATATGTGGCAATAGAGCCAAGTGATTAGGCCCAACTTAGAGTCGACAAACCCTAAATTATAAAACCTTGGCTTTTAGGGTGCCTCGGTGTCGGTAAGAACCTAAATGATGAAAGGTTAGGCTTTTAGGGTGCCTCGGCATCGACAAACCCTAAATGATAAAAGCTTAGCTTTTAGGATGCCTCGGTGTCGACAAACCCTAAATGATGAGACCATGATCTTGTTCCTTGACAATAACCAACTTTTTGACCAAACTTTTTTCCTATTTAGAGCGAAACATGGCCCACAACGATGAGGCCGGCGGTTCAGGCGGCAAGCAATTCTGGGAGCTGTCCCAGGAGATGGAGGAAAACCTCACCGCTATGAGGACGCCGTGGAAGACACCGATCCTGACTACACAACCCCTAGTGGCCTCGGGGATGACACCACTGATGGTGCCGCCGAGGATGCCACCACTGATGATGGCGGCGCACGCACAGATGGTAGCCAACCGAAGAGGCAACGGAAGGACCGGCGCCCGAACTTGCCCGGCACCGTCAAGGAGTAATTTACTGAAGTGAACTCCGACGGGCATCCAACGGCGCCCAAAGAATTAGTCAAGGGGTACTCGGTTCAGCTCGGGTGCATTCTCTGGAGCACTGTCTCGATCAACACTGAGAACCTAAGGCATAAGGACCGATGGAATTTGCGTAGCCTCCTCTTCATGAAGCTGCACAAACAATACAAGTTCCCCGCTGACTTTGCAAACACATGCCTCTCAGGGAATAAAGTGAACAGTGCCGCCCTCACAAGGATGAGCACGGCCCTGTCTACTTGGAGAAGCACGGTGAAGGCAATGATTGAAAAAGGTGATAGTTATGAGAAGATCAAGGCGAAATATCCTTTGATGAGCGAACTTGACTACAAGGAGTTCAAGATCAAGTGCAAGAGCAGCGCAACCTCCGAATCAAGTCAGTGGGGGAAAGAAATGCGGCAGCTGAACTTAGGGGTCCACCAACTCGGTCCCGGCGGTTACAGAGTGGCGGAGCCTATATGGGACAAGGAGGACGCGGAGCGTGCCGAGCAAGGCCTACCGCCCCGCTTCAAGAAATACCGTGACAAGCAGACCAGGAACTTTGTCATGGCCCGGTACAAGGAGGACCCGGTAACAAAGGAGCTTACCACGGATCCGAAGACCAGTGCGCTTGAGCTTGTTTTGGTAAGGAATACACCCCCACGTAATTATCTCCATATGGTTACATTCTAATTAATCCCCAATATTTCTAAATGGTTCATGTTCCTTCCGTAGGACACTGAAAGCAGTAGCGCGGGGTCGTCTCAGAGCTCCCCTTTCAACACCCCTTTAAATAGGGCGTTGAATGTAATGAAAAACAAGGATAAGCTCAGTAAACCGTCGTCAGCTGGTTGTGTGGCCGGCAAAGGCTTGTCCACAAAATGGTCATCATACTATACCGTTGGTGGGCGAAAGGAGAAAAGACCAGCTTGGACAGCCAGTCGCGCGAGGTTGAAGCACTCAAGGCACAATTGGCAAGGAGTCCGGAGATTGTCCAAGAGCAAGTGCAACAACAACTGGGAACGACGCTCACCGCCATGGTGCCTACGTTAATTCATGGGCTGACGACGTGGATTGCAGGCGGCCAACAGGGGCCTCCCCCGGTTCCCAGCTTCACGGCCAGCAACTCGCACAACGTGCAGGCGGTGCCATTGGTGTTTTCGGCGGAGGCGGTATTCGTGTCTCCGGTGCCGGCACGGGCATTGGAGCTTAATGCACCCAGGTGTATGCCGGCCGGCACCTTGCCAGCAAGCAGCCCCTCAGTCAGTTGCACGCCCGCTGTTGGCGGTGCCTCAACATTAGCCGAGCTCGACGGTATCACGGTAACTAAGCCTCTCGGCCGATGACTTCATCTCCTTGCCTTTGACTGGGCATCCCTGACGCCCTACATGTTTTCGCAGGGCGCCGCCGATGTTCCTTGCACTCTCCTGCACTTCGTGGGCGGCGAGTTGGTCAATGTCGCCAAGGGCGGAATAGTTCAATCGGGCAACCGCATGTTCCACTGTAATCCGATGCCACCCACCTTGTATAGGGTTGAACTGGTTCGGGTGCTGCCAGGCTTCGACGAGCTGTTACCTCCGATTCGACCCGCTGGGGCCGACGAAGATGATGTGATGAGCCTCAACGCCTGCATAAGCTGGCCCCTGCTTTGGCCGAAGAGCCAGATTCATTTCGGGGCGGGGGACACCACCCCACAGACAAGACCGCCAGTCGTGCCAGCACCAAGCCATGGCAAGAACGCCGCAACGCTACCGGACATGCCGGACATCCCTATGGCACAGGATCCGGATATGCATATGGCACAGGATCCGGACGACGACACGGACGATGGTACATTTACCAACATCGATAAGTACTTTGCTGAACATGGATACGGTGACGAGTTCTGCGGGCCTCCTTCTCAAGTACCCAACCAAGACGACCGCGATCTAGCTGGTACAGCGGAGAAACCCAATTGCAACAGGCGTCGTCTGGTGTTCAGTTCTCAGGAGACGCCTCCAGCTGCCGCCTTCACCGAGCCTTAGATAGCTGAGGTGCGAAATATTATCAGCCCCAACACACTCAAGAAGGCGGTCTGTGAACAGAACTCGATCCCATTACAACAGATCAAGAAGAAGGGACGGAAACGAAAGACTAACAAGGGCGCCGGTGCGAGCCAGCCGACACCGAGTATGATCCGTGCTCAGGACAAGCCACCTTCACCTAAGGATATCTCGAGGAGGGTGCATGTGGTGGGTAGGGTGATGCTACTGACAAATATGCTCAATGCTGCAACCGGTGCTATGCGGAGTCTGCATGACAATGTTCTTTCTTTGGAGAAGCGGCGTCTCTACCAGAATGATGTGGCATACCCGCTTTTCGTGGCCAAGGTGCCAGAGGGCAACAGCTTTGTGGATAGCACCATCGGGGGTACGATCGTCCTGCGGTTTGATGACATCTTTGCTATGTTTAACCATCATCTGCTGCACTACACCTTTGTTCGGCTATTTTCGCTGAGTATGGAGATGCAGATCATTATATACAAGACCCCGGACATCGGGATAGTCGACCCCTTCTACATGCCTGCCAAGATCTTGGGCAGCGCTGCGGACCGACAAGTCGCGAGTTCACACCTCGAAGGCTTCATTCTGCCAAACCCAGAGAAGGATAACTTCCGCGTGCCTTACTTGCCTGAGTAAGTCATCCCCTAACCGCCCCGTTACATATGTTTTCTTAGATTTCGATCGTTCTTTTTTTCTAACATTCTGTGTTCTGTGCAGTGACACACATTGCACACTCATCCTCTTAAGCCCGAAATATTCCATGGCCACGTATTTTGACCCGGACAGTGACTCCAAGATAGACTACACAAATATCAAGAAAGTTCTTGATGATGCTTTCCCCGGCTATGCCACATCTGGAGGCACCTTTAAGAGGCCAGTTCATAGGTACGGCAGGCATGTGTTCACCCACAATATGATGTTCCCCTGCGTCAAGCAGCCGCCTGACGGTCAGAAGGATGCCTAAGGGAGTCCCGGACTAGGGGTGTCCGGATAGCCGAACTATCATGGTCGGCCGGACTCCAAGATTATGAAGATACGAGATTGAAGACTTCGTCCCGTGTCCGGATGGGACTTTCCTTGGCGTGGAAGGCAAGCTTGGCGATACGGATATGTAGATCTCCTACCATTGTAACCGACTTTGTGTAACCCTAGCCCTCTCCGGTGTCTATATAAACTGGATGGCTTTAGTCCATAGGACAGACAACAATCATACCATAGGCTAGCTTCTAGGGTTTAGCCTCCTTGATCTCGTGGTAGATCCACTCTTGTAACACACATCATCAATATTAATCGAGCAGGACGTAGGGTTTTACCTCCATCAAGAGGGCCCGAACCTGGGTAAAACATCGTGTCCCTTATCTCCTGTTACCATCTGCCTAGACGCACAGTTCGGGACCCCCTACCCGAGATCCGCCGGTTTTGACACCGACATTGGTGCTTTCATTGAGAGTTCCTCTGTGCCGTCACCATCAGGAAGGATGCCTTTCCCCGTCTTTAAAACGGCACCGTCGTCAAGGGAGCTTTGGCCGCCGGCCAGACTATCCAGCTAGGCGGTTTTCTTATGACCGCCTATTCGGCCACCGCTCCGACAATGACCTCTCAGGTCATTAAAAGCGATCTTCACGTCAGCTCGGAATTCGCCGAGCATCTAGATCCGATTGAGCTATCCTCCATAAACGAGCTCTTGGATCGCATCGCCGCCCTGGGAGTCGCTACCGACTACGATCAGATTGGGCTTAAAACCGATCTGAGAGAAATTAACTCTCCCCAGGTTACCCACCATGTTGTTGTGGTAGAGGAACAATGCGACGACTCTTCTTCTATGTTAAAAACCAACTATGTCCGGATTCCCGATCCCTCCATGCCGGATTCCCGTGGAGGGACGGACGCTAATCAAATACTGAACCTAAAGTCAGGCATCGGACCAGATTTGTTGGAAAGCGTTCAGCAAACCAAGCTTCGGAATCCGGAAGCTTCTTGGCCTTTGAGCCTCAGATCGGGCGGGGTTCCGAACTTAATTCCACCCGCCCACCCAAACATAAGCGATCTATCTCAAATACGGCAAGAGCCCGATGAAATAGTACATCATTACTAGGACAGATTCCTCCTGGTTATGAACAGGATAAAGGACTGCCGTGAAGAAAGCGCGATTTCAATCTTCCGCAACAATTGCACGGACAAGGGAATCATAAACGCCATCAGTCGTCGCGAAGTTACACGCTTCGCCGACCTAGCGACCCTGAATACAAAACCGAAACTACTGCGCAATGGAGAGTGCCTGGAAAACCGAAACTAGGTTTTGGGACAATCCGGCCCTGAATACAACCCCAGTCCGAAATAAAAGGGTGCGCCATACTCAAGCACCTGGGTTAAAAAGCAAAAAGCAAAAAAACCCTAAAGGGTACGGAACCGTACTGGAGAGATGGCTCAACGGACCCTGCAAAATCCACAGTACGGAGGGCGCCACTCGAACACATAACCTTCGAGCATGTTGGATACTACGGCAGGTGGCCAAAAGTGGTGAAGGCTTTTTAGCCCCGGGCAACCAGCCCAGCAGTACCAGTACGGTATTAACAGTCTTTGAGACTTTCGCATCAAATAACATGCGGAAACGAACAATCCGCAGCCTCGCCGAAGTCTACCAAGTAGCAACAACAAATCCATGGAGCGACACGGCTATCACCTTCAATGCCAGCGACGAACCTAAATTCCGAACAGCTAGAGCACCAGCCGCATTAGTCCTCAGTCCGATAGTGGACGGCTTTCGTCTTACCAAGGTACTCATGGATGGCGGCAGCGGATTAAACCTCATCTACGAGGAAACCCTTCAAAAAATGGAAATTGACTGGAGCCGCATTGAGCGAAGCAGCACAACCTTCAGGGGAATAATCCCTAGTCGAGAAGTACGCTCCACAGGAAAAATCACACTAGATGTAGTGTTCGGCTCGCCGGACAATTACAGGTCCGAAGAGGTCACGTTCCAAGTGGCCCCATTCGGCAGCGGATATCACGCTTTGTTAGGGCGAGAGGCATTCACAATCTTCCAAGCTATACCCCATTACGGGTACATGAAGCTCAAAATGCCCGGACCCAATGGAATAATCACTCTCGCCAGTGATCCAGATACAACACTCCGCGCTGAAAATAAGACAGCTGCACTGGCCCTAGAGGCATTATCCGAAGCCCTAGCGGCAGAGGAACTAACTGCGCTGCGCTCCATGGTGGATAGGGACGATGTGATACTCGATAAGAGGTCCAAGTCCACCTCTTTTAAACCAGTAGACGAAATAGTCAAATTTCAGGTCCATCCAAGGACCCCACAAAGACGGCCTCCATTGGGGCACAATTAAATCTTGATGTAGAAGCCGCACTACGAGAATTCCTCCTGGAAAATTGGGACATTTTTGCCTGGCACCCTTCAGACATGCCAGGAATCCCACGCAGGCTGGCAGAGCACAGCCTAAATATCCTAAAAGGATTCAAGCCAGTCAAACAAGCTCTTCGGTGATTTTCCGAACCCAAAAGACAGGCAATGGGAGAAGAGCTAGCCAAACTCTTAGAAGCCGGATTCATCAGAGATATAAAACATCCAGACTGGCTAGCCAACCTAGTAATGGTACCAAAAAAGGCCAAATCCTGGCGCCTCTGCGTCGATTTCAACGACCTTAACAAGGCCTGTCCAAAGGACCCTTTCCCTCTCCCTCGCATTAACCAAATCATCGATGCTACCGCAGGGCACGATTCATTGTGCTTCCTCGACGCATACTCCGGATACCATCAAATCAAGATGGCGGAAAAAGACCAGGCCGCAACGGCATTCATTACTCCATATGGGCCATTCTGCTTCAACACAATGCCCTTCGGACTCAAAAACGCCGGCGCAACATATTAGTGCATGATTCAGACATGTCTGGCTACCCAGATAGGCAAAAGAGTAGAGGCATATGTAGACGATGTGGTCGTCAAGACCAAACACGTCGAAACTCTAGTAGACGACTTGAGGGTGACATTTGACAACCTCCAAGCATATGACATTAAGCTCAACCCGAAAAAATGTGTCTTCGGAGTACCAGGCGGAAAGCTTTTGGGCTTCATTGTATCCGGTAGAGGAATTGAAGCAAACCCCGCCAAGATCCGAGCTCTGTCACAATTGGATATCCCAAAAGACCTCAAGCAAATACAAAAACTAACTGGGTGTGTAGCGGCTCTAAGCCGCTTCATCTCCCGTTTGGGAGAAAAGGCTCTGCCCCTCTATCGCCTCCTCCGGCGCACCGAACACTTCGAATGGACGTATGCTGCCACGACCGGACTCGAAGAAATCAAGGCCATACTGGCAACAAATCCGGTCCTAGCCGCACCTAACCTGGGCGAACCTATGTTATTATATATCGCAGCAACACATCAAGTTGTCAGCGCGGTACTCGTCGTCGAACGAGAAACAGAAGGGCACAGATTCCCTCTTCAAATACCAGTGCACTACCAGTGTACTACGTATCCACTGTCTTAACTCCATGTAAGTCCCGGTACCCACATTATCAAAAGATAGCGTATGCGATGTTCATGGCATCCCGGAAGCTGTGATAGTACTTTCAAGAGTGTTCCATAACGGTGGCCTCCGAAGTACCTGTCAACGATATTATAAACAATCGCAACGCAACGGGCAGGATTGCAAAATGGGCCATTGAGCTCTTACCATTTGACATAACCTACAAACCACGGCGAGCTATAAAGTCGCAAGTTCTGGCTGACTTCGTCGCCGAATGGACCGAAGCCGAACTCCCTAAAGAGTACAACGTGTAGTCCAATTGGATCATGCATTTCGACGGATCCAAAATGTTGGCTGGCTCGGGGGCTGGCGTCGTCTTGACGTCCCCAACTGGAGACACAGTCCAATACGTACTTCAAATAATGTACATGGACTCCAACAACGTAGCCGAATACGAGGCCCTTCTACACGGCCTCCGGATGGCAATCTCCATGGGCATTCAACGCCTAGAGGTGCGCGGGGATTCAAACCTCGCAATATCCCAAGTAAATGGTGACTTTGACGCCAAAGATCCAAAAATGGCAGCTTACTGCAACGCCATCCTAAAAATGTCAGCTCGGTTCGAAGGACTCGAATTCCACCATGTAGCCCGGGATAATAACCAGGCAGCAGACGTGTTGGCACGCATCGGCGCAAAACGCGACGCCGTCCCTCCAAACATATTCCTGGAACAGCTCTTTAAGCCATCCGTATTATGGGAAGAGGAGTCCGGAAATAACAATCCGGAGCCAGCTGCATCACCTAACTCAGACCACTCTGACACAATCGGCGGCTCAGCCAATGAAATAACACCTTCAGCCCACGAAATAATGGCAGTAATTGCCCCGTGGACGGAACCATTCCTAGCCTACTTAATTAGGCAGGAACTTCCCGAAGACCAAAATGAGGCCCGCTGCATAGTTCGGCGATCTAAAGCCTACAAGGTCCATGAGGGAGAACTTTATAAAAAAAGCACAACCGGAGTCCTTCAAAGGTGTATCTCCGAAGAGGAAGGGCGAAATCTCCTGGCTGAAATTCACGCCGGACTCGGCGGGCACCACGCTGCAGCCCGGGCCCTTGTAGGCAAGGCCTTTCGTACAGGATTTTATTGGCCGACGGCCCGGGCAGATGCTCAGGACTTAGTCCAACGATGCATTGGTTGCCAGCTCTTTGCTAATCAGAGCCACATGCCACCCACCGCCCTCAAAACTATTACCCATCACTTGGCCGTTCGCGGTCTGGGGGCTTGACATGGTTGGACCCCTTAAAGGGGGAACCCACAAGCACAAATACTTATTGGTCATGGTGGACAAATTCACCAAATGGATTGAGGCCAAGCCGGCTAAAACGGCAGAATCCGGACCTGTGATAGACTTCATATTCGGGGTAGTACACCGTTTTGGCGTCCCCCACAGCATCATCACTGATAACGGCACGAATTTCACGGCCGACGAGGTTAAACTCTGGTGCAAAAACATGGGCATCAAGCTCGACTACGCTTCAGTCTATCACCCCCAAACTAACGGTCAAGTCGAGCGAGCAAATGGTCTAATCATGAGCGGCATCAAACCCAGACTAGTGCGGTCCCTCAAGGAATCTAACACACACTGGGTAGAGGAGCTCGACTCCGTACTCTGGGGGCTGCGGACCACGCCAAACCGAACTACCGGATTCACACCATTTTTATGGTGTACGACACAGAGGCAGTTCTGCCCTGCGATATAATTCATGACTCACCTCGCGTGCGCATGTACGAAGAAAGAGAAGCCGAGTTGGATCGGCAGGACAGTTTGGACGCCTTAGAAGAGGAGAGGGACGTGGCAAAAGCTCGTTCCGCATTCTATCAGCAGCAGGCTCGAAGGTATCAAAGCAGAGAAGTACGGGCCAAAACTTACAATGTTGGCGAACTTGTTCTACGCCTGCTGGACAAGAAAAAGGACAAACTTCAGCCCAAATGGGAAGGTCCCTTCATCATCGACCAAGTCCTGACCGGCAGAGCGTACCATCTATGTAACGCATCTGACAATCGACTCGAGCCGAACCCATGGAACGGAGCCCGTCTCCGAAGATTCTACGCCTAACGCTGGACTCAGAGTTCGTCTCACTCCTCCGTCCACCTTTTTACATTTTCACTGCCTCTTGTCCCCCTCCTTCTTCCCACTTTTTTTTCAATACCTTTTATAGGCTGATTTGCGCATTGATTTGCACACACTTGATGTGCTCCTAGCACTCATTATACCTGGGGGCTTCTTTAACAGAAGCTTATTTACATGGGCTTCATGCCCAACACATGTGTTATACTTCCGCATGTACCTTTTATTCACCATTATATGCATCGATATGACTTAAGTTTTGGCCAAGCTGGGTTGCCTGGCTCCTGTGCTTACCCCTACGTTCCCGATTGTTCGGCTAGGAGGTAAAGGGAGCACCTCTGCGATTGTTACTGCCGGGTCAGCCGGATGTGTACCTCAGACTGGCTGAAGCCGAAAGCTAGCGTTCTTAAGAGAATATTCGATCGGTGACTTGAAAGATGATTTATTACTTACTTATTTATCTGCCCCCAGATGCTTTTTCTGCTATTTTCGCAGTCCGGACATGCACTTTAGGGCATGCCTCCCAGGGAAAGGAACCCTTAACGGAACTATTCTCCCTGGAAGATGTTTCTTACTAACCATGTAATATAACATAGCTAGTTGGGCACTTGTCTGATAAAGCAATTATGGCCCCGACGCCTTGTCTCCATGCATGCCCCGATTCTTTTATAACTGTAAGGGTATTCGGACACACTCCGGACTGTTGGGTCCCGAGGTTGAAGCGAAAAGGTCCGCAAAGACAAACGATCTACAATCCGGCTAGAAGGCATTTTACATGTCATTTTAAATTACATCGTCAAACTGACTGATTGTAATCCTCTTCAATCCCATCTAACAGGCTGTCTAATTTACAGTCCTGTTGGGAATATTTCGCGGCCAGCTCTACTTGGCCGTACATCAAGCTCACAGGGATCTCCTTCCCATCAGGCCCCACAGGTCCGACCTCGGCCATGTGGTTTGGGTCAGCCTTCGGGTACCGCGTCTTCACCATGGCCCAGGCCTCCCTGTCCCCTTGACGGCAGGCCGATATCTTCCATAGACCGAGGCGTCGCCGTACTCCCTAAAGCTTCTTAGCAAGCCCTCCAAGGCCCTCAGGTAGGGAGACGGAAGGCCATAAGGCCTGAACGACGCCACTCATCGCCTGCTGAACACGTTCGAGCAGTTGCACCAGCTCGGGAAGTTGGTCACCCATTGAACCGGGCATTTCCTCCGCAGGGCGACCTGTGAGCACACCTAAAGACACATTTCTGTCAATCGACTTCCTCGCCGAATTCTTCTTTTCAAAGGAATTTGCTCAAGCACTTACTATAAATGCCGCGACGAAGCCGCTGATTCTCCTTCACGGAGCCAAACAGCTAGGCCTGAACACCTTTCAGCTCTTCTCCTAGCTGGGTGTGGGCATCCTGGAGCTTGTTCCTCTCCTGCTGCACCTTCATAAGCACCCTCTCGCCGGCCTTTAGCTGATGCAGTAGCTGTTGCTTGTCCGGATCTAGTCCGGCGCCCTCTGCAATATTATTGTCAGATTTACGCACACGCCACACTTTGTTAACTACTTATCTTTTTGAAGTACGTATTACCAGCGGGGGTCTCTGTGGCTCCCCCTGTGGCGGCTAGTGCGGCCTCAAGTTGGGCCTTGCACTCTTGAAGCTCCTGGGATAGGTGGGTATTCTTCTCCGTAAGATCCCGCATAATAAATGATCCTTAAATCAGTTATTTTAACTATTTTAAGTCTCGGGGGCTACTTGCATATATAACTATTAAAATTAATTACCCGTATGTCCTTCACATACTGCTCCGTGGCTCTGGTTAAACCATCTTGAGCGGCACGGAGGTGCGCGTCTCCCGCTTCAAAGTCATTCAACGCCTCCGGGGAGAAACACGCGCCACGAAGAACTGTCCGGCGACGCCTGTGATTCATGGCGCGCTCCACCTCAGACCGGGTGGCGGACAGCCTGTCGGCATCCTCCGTTGGAGGAACATCCGGCTCATGCCTTGTGTTCGCCTCCCCTTCCGGACCACGCGATGGAGCATGGCTGGCGGAGGCTTGATTGGCAACCTCTCCGGACACTGTCTGGCGAGCGCTCTTTCTCCTGGAAAAGTTATGAGCATTAATATACCTCCTAGGGATCCTTCCCTTAAAAACAACGGTGCTTCGTACCGTTGCGGCGACGTTTCGATTTGCGTCGCACTCCTCTTCCGCCTGCTGGGCCGAACTGACCCTTGCTGCTCAGCCGCCGCATGTTCGGCTTCCCGCCTCAAAGGCACCTCCTGCGATGCACCATCAGTATAGGATGGTCAGAATTGAGCATGTATCAAATGATGGTGTCAAGACCTCGGTCGTAGTCACCTGGGAGGCCGGAAACAAACCGGGGTAGTCAGCCGTAATGGCGACTAGGGCATTATCCATGCTAAGTTGGTGGAACACCCTGTCGATCAGCTCCACCTTTATGTCCGGATCCTCTTCGGAGGCCGGATCAAGGGATCGTTCCGGATCCTCGGGCTGTGGAGTTAGGCTTTGTATGCCCTCCATGTCCCGGCGCAGCTCCTGCGTCGAAATCACGAAGTAAGATACTTGACTTTGGAAGTATGGATCGGGTAGATAAACATCCGCTTACCCAGCTCCGAGGGTTATTCATGGAGAATCCATTCAATGGATTCATGCGGAGGAAGTCCTCCTCCTCCCCCTTGTACAAGCCGGACAGGATCTTTGCCAGATCGGCTGCCGAGCCCGGCCCTCTGCGGCCATGACGGGTGGCGTCATCTTCCCCGTTGAAATCCCACATAGGGTGGCCCCTATATTGGAGTGGCTGCACCCCTCGCATAATGCACGTGGCCATGATTCCAATCATGGTCAATCCGGAGTGGGCCAGTAACCTAATCCGGCCCACCAGATAATGGACGCTCCCATCATCCTCCCGTTGAGGGCTCCGCGGGCGCCAACTCAGGCGTTTCTTCAAGGGAGCATTGCTTAACTCCGGGAGGCCGATCCGAACTGGATCCGGCAGAGGGGTGTCCTCCATGTAGAACCATTCTAAAGGCCAGTCTTCGGACGCCTTCTTGGGGTGCCGGATAGATATCCGGTCCCGGCGATGCGCCATATTTCGGCTCCGCCCACTTGATATATCGACCCCTCGTAAGAACGGGGTACGAGGCAAAACAATCTCTTCCACAGCGCAAAATGGGGCTCGATGCCCAGGAACAGCTCGCAAAGAGCTACAAAGCCCGCGATGTGCAAAATGGAGGTAGGTGTGAGGTGGTGAAGCTGGAGTCCGTAAAACTCCAGGAGCCCCCGGAGAAACGGATGTATGGGAAATCCGAGTCCCCTTACTAGATAGGGGACGAAGCATACCCGCTCTCATTTGGAAGGGTTGGGGATGCTCTCCGCCTGCTTTCCACCCCTGAAGGTGGCCAGTCCGGCTCGAACCGGAACCATCAAAGCTGGGGGAAGATATCACTCGGTTTGGAGCGCCACTAGCTCGCTGTGTGGAACTAAGCATCTCCCCCAATCTCCTGGCTTAGGGCTGGGAGCGCGAGAGGAGGAGCCGCGTCGACTATCCATGATGGAATGGATTTTTGTCAGAGGCGCTTCGATGAGAACTTGCGGATGGAGGATGGTGTGAGCTGGATCTAGATCCTCGCCTCTCTTATAGGCGGCTCGTTCGCATGGCTAGGGGGTAAAATGTAAAAATACCCTAGCTTTTCGCATTCATACGACACGTGGAAGAAGGCCATTATTGGGCGTAGAAGCAAAGGAGCGCAACATTTATAAGGAAGCCGGACACTATTCGACAGGAACATGAAGTTTGAAGGAGAACCCACCTTGCAACGCCGAAGACAATATACGCGTCGGACTCGTCGTCGCTGAAGCCCGGTTCGGGGGCTACTAAGGGAGTCCCGGACTAGGGGGTGTCCGGATAGCCGAACTATCATTGTCGGCCGGACTCCAAGATTATGAAGATACGAGATTGAAGACTTCGTCCCGTGTCCGGATGGGACTTTCCTTGGCATGGAAGGCAAGCTTGGCGATACGGATATGTAGATCTCCTACCATTGTAACCGACTTTGTGTAACCCTAGCCCTCTCCGGTGTCTATATAAACCGGATGGCTTTAGTCCATATGACGGACAACAATCATACCATAGGCTAGCTTCTAGGGTTTAGCCTCCTTGATCTCGTGGTAGATCCACTCTTGTAACACACATCATCAATATTAATCGAGCAGGACGTAGGGTTTTACCTCCATTAAGAGGGCCCGAACCTTGGTAAAACATCGTGTCCCTTGTCTCCTGTTACCATCCGCCTAGACGCACAGTTCGGGACCCCCTACCCGAGATCCGCCGGTTTTGACACCGACAATGCCTACTACGCCCTCCATCACATGCAGGCAATCGTACGGGACCATAATCACCTTCTGCTACCAAATAATCTCAAAGATTGGGCCGCAAGCTTGGCAGCAATCCAGGACGCGGACCTCCGACAAGAATTCTTTCACATCCAGTCGGAGTTTGGAGAAATCATCCATCAAGATGTCCTTCGTACCTCGGGGCAGTTCTACCTCAGATATCAACCGTCCAACAGTGAGATAGACACACCGCTACAAATGTAGGCTGACAACAACCGCGACTTCATGACCATCACGAAAGACAGCGGCTTGATCCATGCTCCGGTCCCATGAGTCGAGTCGAAAGTAGTGATGCTATTTGTAGTTCTGAAACATCGATTAGCTCATGTTGTAATTAAACTTTAATGAACTTGTATGTCTCTTTGGTTTGGACAGTCATTCAACTTTGATGTAATCGATGTTATTTATTACTAGGACCATGAATCGTGCTACTAATGTCTTGCTTTTCTCTTCCGATCCTTTTGTTGCATACTTATATATTGCTTATGTATTTTCTGT
Source organism: Triticum dicoccoides (assembly GCF_002162155.2). Classification (NCBI taxonomy): domain Eukaryota; kingdom Viridiplantae; phylum Streptophyta; class Magnoliopsida; order Poales; family Poaceae; genus Triticum; species Triticum dicoccoides. The sequence goes on along the minus strand of NC_041383.1, from coordinate 440,907,064 downwards.
TGTTTGGCTTGTGCATAGAGATGCCGTTGTATGTCATGTACAAGGGTAAGGTTCCCGGAGTCTATGACAACTGGGAGGAGTGTCGGAGACAGGTTCATCGTTTCAGCGGTAACAGTTACAAAGGGTACACCACTAGGGCGGAGGCGGAATCTAGATACGCGCGCTATCTAGTGGGAGAGAGGAGGGAGCGTTGGAGGAACCGGATGAAGACCAGTTTCATCACGATGATGCTCATCGTGATGACCGCAACTCTCTTCTATGTGATGGTAGTTTAGATGATTGATATCGACCTGTAATGTGAAGACAAACTCGCTACTCGCGGTCTCGAGACTTGTAATGTTCTATCTTTGTTCGGTCTTCGGAGACTATTATGATGAATTGTATTTGGAGACTAATTTTCTATTGTATTCGATGAATCTGCTATTGTTGTGTGGTGCTGTCTCTATTCTGTCCAATAATATATTTTGTAACCTATGCAAAAATCAGAAAAGATGTCAGGAGCCCGACTCGATGCCACATCGATCTAGCATGTAACACATCATATCACTTTGCGGCCTCACGCACGGTATTCCCACGGGTGCCACCTTACCTGGCCCGGGACCGTTTGCGCCTTTTGGCTCACGTATATGATAGTGTCGCTAGCATCCATATGACAAAGAACCCGGGCTGACATGGCTAGTTGTGAACCCAAAGTGGCACAAACTTACAGGGACAGGCATCCATGACCCAGCATCGAACGTGTTGGTCATCAACGAGTGAATCCGGGCTGTAGCACTGGGCTAGCAGGACTCCGGTAAACCGGGCTGTAGCGGGCTAACAGGACTCCGGTATCCATCTTGTGACATTTCCCCGAAGGGACAGACACAGAACGAAGAAGGACACATGCCGGCCAGCCTAAGTGATCCGGAGCAGTAGCAAGCTACCAAGGCTCAGTGGAAGCACTAGGAGACATTTCCCGGTAAGAGAGGCTACTAAGGATAAACAACTAGATAGTCAGATCCCACACATACCAAGCATTTCAATCATACACACAATATGCTCGATATGTGCAAATACAACAAGGCATCACAACATGACTCTACGACACAAGTACTTTATTTAAAGGCTCAGAGAGCCATACATAGCACACACACAAGTACGGGTCACACGACCCACATTCAAGTCACACGACCCACATTCAAGTCATACAAGCATACAAGCCAACAGCGGAAGTAACTTGTCTGAGTACAGACAACTAGTAAAATAAAAGAGGCTTGGGGAAGCCTGGCTATACTACATGGTCCTTCACAAGCACAGGATCACCACCTGGGCCTCAATCTACTCATCGATGTCAACGTCTACGAAGAACCCATCAGAAGAGGTTGCAGTGTCTTCTGAAAAATGTAAGTTAAAGCAACATGAGTACAAAGGTACTCAGCAAGACTTACATCAGATCCTACATACATGCACATTATCAAGAAGGGTTGGTGGGGTTATTGCAGCAAGCCAGATTTGACTCTTGGCTAAGCTATCCTACGAGACACCAACTTGAAATGGTTTTGCGCACACGAGTCCACTACACACCAACTCAATACACTACCGAGGATCCACCTCCGTCTTCCTACGGAAGAGCCATCCTCGGCACTCACGCTTATCTTGAGGATTTTAGTAGTATCCATTTACTTGTCTATGAACTGTATAGGCAACCAAGTAGTCCTTTACCGCGGACGCGGCTATTCGAATAGATAATGTTAACCCTGCAGGGGTGTACTTCTTCATACACGCTCTCGCCACTTACCGCCGTTTACACGACATGTACTCGGCAACCTTCAAGCGGAAGCCCAACGTGGGTGTCGGCCACGACCTACCTAAACACCTAAGTCTCTAGTCCAGGTTTATCGCCTATTCAGGTTCCATCCGCAGGGAGTCCGGCCGAGGTTTCCACATACGGCCCCGAACGATGTGTACACGGTTCCGAGACACCTAACGGGTGCCCGGCATACCCGGCCACGTACCTACCGCATCACAGCCCACCCCGCGGGTCAACGCTGCCCACAGCCTCCAGTAAGCTACAAACACCAGAAACTACTTGCAACTCCTGGACAGAGGACTAGGGTGAATAAGAAGCCGAGAGGGTCCATTGGTTTCGGGCCCAATGCATGGTAGTAGCTAAATCTTAAATCACACATGCAGATCTCAGTGCTTAAGGTCGGCTTCAATGAAACAACCCACCATGTACTCCTACATGGCCTCTCATCGATACCTTTACCAAATCGTGTTCAACACATCACCCTCATTACCGGCATGATCATTTCACTCCAGCCCATCACCCAGATGAACCAGACCTCACACGACTCTAAGCATAGCAGGCATAGCAAGGTAGGAACAACACATACATATGGCTCAATCAACTCCTACACATGCTAGTGGGTTTCATCTAGTTACTGTGGCAATGATAGGTCATGCAGAGGAAATGGGTTCAACTACCGTAGCACTCAGCAGTTTGAATCGCGTTGTCTTAATGCAGTAAAAGAGAGCAGAAGCGAGAACATGGGATTGTATCGATATGATCAAATGGTTGGTTGCTTGCCTGATGGGTCGATGCACTGATATTGATCTTCTCTAGGGTAATCGTGGTACTCCTCGGGGGTAGATCCTGCCGCAAAGAGCATCGATACACAACATCACCAAACAATATGCAACAATATGATGCATGCATGAGACATGGCAAAATGAGTGTATTAGGCTAATGCAACTAAGACCAGATGGGTTTGAACCATTTTGAATCAAAGATTCAAGTTCAAACTCATAAATGGCCCCTTTAAGTGGTTTATCTTGTTCTGCACTAAACATCAGGTTAGCTTGCTTAAACATGCATGAAACCAGTAAAGATGGATAGATTGGATTTTTCTGATTATTTTTCATATATAAAACTTTGCATTTGGAGTTACCGATTAATTTCTATGATTTTTTAAAGTTTGTGGTATTTACTGGAATTTCCTGTATAAAAATAATTCCAGTAAATAAATTATTGCGTCAGCATTACGTCAGGATGACGTCAGCGGTCAACGGAACTGTCCAGGTCAACCCTAACTAGTGGGTCCCGTGTGTCAGTGTAATTAGTTTAACTCAATATTAATTAAAACTAATCCTGATTAGTTAACAGGGCTGGGCCCCACCTGTCATTGACCCAGGAGGGTCAAACTGGGCCCACCCGTGGTCAAACGAGGGGTTAGCAGGGTCAACTCGCTGGCGTTTAACCGCCGGCGAGGCCGAACGCGGCGGCGAGAGTGGTTTTGTGTATTCCGGCGACCAAAAGAGCCGCGGAGGGTATCTACGTGTAGCTGGGAGCTAGCCGCAGCTCTTGGTGGTGTTGGTTGAGCTCGGGGTGGCCGGAAACGGCGCCGGCGACGACCTTGGCGGTCGCCGGAGTTCGGGTGATGATGAACCCGAAGCTACGGGACACGGCGAGGCTCGTGGTGAGGTGCTACGGGTTCCTGCGAGTGCGGTGAGTGTGTTGGACATGGTGGTGTGGCCAGTGGGTGGCTGGAGTCACGTCAGCGACGAGCTCTGTGGCGGCGCGTGCGGGTGAGCTTCGTGCAGTCGCTACGGGGCTCGGAAGCGAGAAAGGAAAGGGGGGAGAGGTAGCTGGGCTCACGGCGATCTTGAGGAAGCAAATGGCGCGGTCGGGGACGAGCTGGTGCGGCGGTGACGTCGAAGGGGATCTCCGGCGACGGCGGAGTCGGGCGAGGTTGGTGCAGAGGCTTCGGGGCAAGCGAGCGCTCGGGGCTCGGCTAGCTCGAAGAAGAGGAGGGCGGCGGAGCTCCTGGACACGACGGCACGGCGCAAGGACGACGGAGAGCGCGACTACGGCGACGGTGCGGTTGCGGTGGCGTCGGCCATGGCGTGGGAGAGCAAGGGAGAGAGGCAGGTGAGCGAGTGAGGTGTCCAGGGGGTTCGGGGCATGACGTTGAGGTCGTCCAGGCTAGCAGAGAGGCGAGGGGAGGAAGCAGGGCGGCGGGCAGCTGCGTGGCGCGCGCTGGTGCCGCCGTCAAGCACCTGCCTGCCTGCCTGGCGAAGGCAAGCAGCTCGCTGGAGCGGCTGCTGGGTTGGGCCGGCTAGGTGGGCTGGCTAGTTGGGCTGCCAGGTTAGTTCCCTCTCTCTCTCTCTCTTTTATTCATCTTTTTTATTTATTCTGTAACTTTGTGGACTTTCTAAAAATACCTAGACAACTCCCAAAATCACCAAACTGCTCATGGCCACTAACTGGAATATATCCAGCATGGAACATTTTAGTTTGGGATTATTTGAGAATTTAAAATAATTTATATAATTTAAATGCCCAAACTCAAATACTTATGATTTAATTCAAAAACCTTAGGATGACCTAGAAAATTGTGCACCACTTTTGGCAGAGGCTCTGAACCAAGGCAAAAATGATGGACATTTTAGAAGGGCATTTCAGGTTCATTGAAAATATTTTTAGTAAACCCTAGTTGGTTTCAGAGGGGACTCGGGGTTCTGTCATCCCCATTTCAAGTTTCTGTTGAGAAAAATAGACATGATGCAACACTCTAATGCATGAACTAGCTAGGATGTGACAAAAGAAAAAAAATCCCTAATATTCATACTAATGGCGCACCACTCAGCACTCTAATGGCGCACTGTAGAAAGGATACTAATGGCCCATCACCCCAAAGTGCGCCATTAGTATGCCAAAGCACATGGGTATATGGCCCCCTGGGAGGCATACTAATGGCGCGTGTTGGGCTATACTAATGGCGCACTGCGTGGTGCGTCATTAGTATACCATATACTAATGGCGCACCAGTGGTGCGCCATTTGTATTTAATACTAGTGGCGTGGTGCTAGTGGCGCACCAGTAGTGCGCCATTAGTAGGCAAAACTAGTGCGCCACTAGAAGCCCTTTTCCTAGTAGTGTTTGCCTGATGCCTCGGTACTCCGTGCCTGCGCTTGCCCCCTTAGAACCAAAGGGGAAACGAGGACACTGTGCAGGCCTGGCGCCCGCCTGGCCTTGATCATCATGGCTTGCGTCACGGGAACCTCGCGAGGGTACCCTTTGCCTTGATCTCTCTGCCTCCCTCGCGAGCCTGCCTGGTGAGGCCGCTCCTGAGGAGGCCTTGTGCCGTCCGCCCCGCGAGGCTTGGACCCTCGTGAGGGTCTTGAGTGTTGGTTGATGAAGACGGGTCGTATTGGGCCACTGGCGGAGCCACGCCATGGGCCGCAGGCTGCAAGTCTGGGGACCCCCATTCCCAGAACACCGACAGCACTGAGACCCGCTCCGGATTAAGGTGCCACCCGTCCAGCAGGTGCACGTCACCCCATGATAGCGACATGGTCATGTTCCAGTACCGTTGGCACGTCACGCCACGAACGTTCTAACTTTGTCGCGGCATAGTGGGCAGCGAGAGGCGAAGCTGGTGTTGTTCATCCTCTACCCCAACGAGCCGAAAGACGACGCCACCTCATGGTCTTACTTCCTCGGCTTCACTGGCCACTTCCACCCGCCGGCTAAAGTTTGTCGGGCGCGTGGGGGCAGGGGAAGAATTTGGAAGTAGAGGGAAATGGACTTTCCAGTCCACGCGCACGGGCTAGCCATTAAAAAGGACCTCGGTGGAGGAGGCTAGTGATGGCTCCAGAATTTGTGATGTTTTCCTAGTGATTTTTGCTTGGATTCACCATATTTCTATTACTCTTCGGATATCTCTAACACTAATCACTCGAAAGAGGGGAAAATCTCCCAATGTTTGGCAGGAAATCTGATACATGGAAGGAAACCAGGGAGGAGTATTGGAAATCAAGTCAAACGGAGCAACTTCCATGAAGAGACTCAAGTCATCAGGCACACCAGACCAAAAGACGGCATTCCATATGACCGCAAGCGCTTGTAGGAGCGGTCGTATGGACCGCCAACAACTCCACCATGTATATACAAAACACTTCCATGAAGGGGCCGATGGGAGACGAGATCCCTATCCGTCGCCACACTATCCAAAACAAGAGAAGAGGTGATCCGAAGAACCATTGAAGATATCTTCTTAGTTTTGGTTCTTTCATCTCCATCATCATCACACACCCTTCACTATTTTTAGAGGAATTCCAATTTGTGTGAACAACTATAACTCTATTCAATCTCATCTCGAGATCAAGACTATTTGAATCATCCATTTCATCTTATTGTGGATCTTCCCGATATTATCAATATGGTTTTCATGGATTTTATCTCTGTTGTGATTGATTCCCCTCTAATAATGTGTGAGTAATTCTCCTTAGGCATGGGAGATGTAAGTGAGTGGTAAGATTCATCTGTGCCTATTCTATATGTCGTCATTTGCATTCATAGTAGTATGATCTATCTAGTATGTTGTCATATATACTGTGGTGAACTCTATGCGTGCTGTCCAATTTAAGGGCCCAGGGAACATGATTTCAAGACCTACACATGTAACACATATTTTTAGGAAATATTTGACCTCTAACGTGACAGGTGGAGATATCTATGAGGACCGAAGACAATATGAGATAACGGTGATCCATTAAACTTAATGCTTGGTTCTGGTCCAAGGACCTTAATTCTGGAAACGACCACTCTGTGGCAATGGTGAAGCAGGACCATACAATGAAATATAATCATGTGTGGAGGAGTTTCATAACCTTAGGGTGATCCGCCTACAGAACACACATATCAAATGCTATGAGTACAATACAAGGTAACTGGTATTACTGTCGCACTGGCACACTTGATACATTCTTACCATGAACTAAATTCTCTCTGTGCCTAATCTCTTCATTAGAAGAAACACAACTTTCATTCTTATTGATACGTCCATTTTGCATCATGTTTTCCTACTATTGTTTAGAGTGTTTTTAATCATTATAACACTTTGTGGAGTAATTTCAATGCCTTTTCCCGCATAATATGCAAGGTTTACACGAAGAGGGATATTGCCAACAGCTGGAATTCTGGACCTGAAAAAGCTATTCCACAGATACCTATTCTACACATCTCCAAATGAGCTGAAATTTCACAGAGATTTATGTTGGAATATATAAAAATTATTGGAGAAAAGTAGTACTAGAGGGGGCCATCCACGTGCCCACTAGGCACCAGGGTGCGCCTACCCCCTAGCGCGCCCTGATGGGTAGTGGGGCCCCTGGCCAGCCTCTAGTGCTCATCTTCCGGTATGTAAGCCCATTTGCCATAGAAAATAAATAAATAGAGGACTTTCGGGATGGAGCGCTGCCATCTCGAGGAGGAACTTAGGCAGGGGCACTTTTGCTCTCCGGCGGAGAGATTACGTCGGGGATACTTCCCACCGGGAGGGGAAAATCGAAGCCATCATCATCACCAACAACCCTCTCATCGTGGGACGGCTAATCTTCATCAACATCTTCAACAACACCATCACATCTCAAACCCTAGTTCATATCTTATGTTCAATCTTTGCATCAAATCCTTAGGTTGGTACCTCTAGGTGACTAGTAGTGTTGATTACATCTTGTAGTTGATGCTAGTTGGTTTATTTGGTGGAAGATCATATGTTCAGATCTATTATGCTATTTAATACCCCTCTGATCTTGAGCATGAATATGTTTTGTGAGTAGTTGCTTTTGTTCTTGAGGACATGGGAGAAGTTTGGTCATAAGTAATCATGTGAATTTGGTTTTTGCTCGATATTTTGATGATATGTATGTTGTTGATTCCCTTAGTGGTGTTATGTGAAAGTCGACTACATGAGACTTCACCATCTTTCGCCCTAAGGGAATACATTGTGGAGTAGTTATTAAATTATGGGTTGCTAGAGTGACAGAAGCTTAAACCCTTGTTTATGCACTATTCCGTAAGGGGCTCATTTGGATCCACATGTTTAATGCTATGGTTAGATTTTATCATAATTCTTCTTTCATAATTGTGGATGCTTGCGAGAGGGGTTAATGATAAGTGGGATGTTTGTTCATGTAAGAACAACACCCAAGCACCAGTCCACCCACATATCAAATTATCAAAGTAGCAACCGCAAATCAAACAAACATGATGAAAGTGACTAGATGAAATTCCTGTGTGTCCTCAAGGACATTTTACCTATTATAAGAGATTGCTCTAGCCTGTCCTTTGCAACAAAAAGGATTGAGCTACCTTGCAGCACTTATCATTACACTTGCTACTTATCACTTTTACAAATTATCTTGCTATCAAACTACTCGTTACTGATAATTTCAGTGCCTGCAGAAAATATCATGCTGAAAACCGCTTGTCATTCCTTATGCTCCTCGTTGGGTTCGACACTCTTACTTATCAAAAGGGATACAATTGATCCCCTATACTTGTGGGTCATTAAGGCTCTTTTTTGGCACCGTTGCCTGGGATTGAAGTGCTTCTGGTGAGTGGAATTTGGTATGGAAAAATTTATGTTACATGCTGAAAGTTAGTGTTACTTGTTATTATGGAAAACCATCATTTGAGGGGATTGTTTGGCGTATCTTCAACTCAATCGAAAGCACAAAGAATTTCTCCTCAACCTAATGCACCTACTGAAAATATTTATTATGAGATTCCTTCGGGTATGATAGAGAAACTGCTGGCTAATCCTTATGGAGTAGATGGAACATTACATGTTGATATGCACATAATATATGTGGATGAAGTTTGTGGATTATTTAAGCTTGCAGGTTTACCTGGAGATGAAGTTAAGAAGAAGGTCTTCCCATTATCTTTGAAGGGAAAGACATTGATATGGTATAGGCTATGTGATGATATTGGGACATGGGATTGGAATCAACTGAAATTGGAATTTCATTAAAAGTTTTATCCTATGCATATAGTTCATCGTGATCGGAAGTATATATATATGGGACAAATGTTTCCTACAAGCAGTGGTAGTTACCACCATTTGCGTTTTGTATGTTGTATGTAGTATCCGTCGAAATAGAGAGTATTTACGTGTAGTATGTAGTATATAACAATGATTATGTAGTATATATACTAATTTTTAGGTAGTATATACCAAGTTTTGAGTATTCTTTTTTTACGTACAAATATGTACGTATTTCACAAATATAACAAAAACTATGGGCTCATATGCAATTTTTTCATGTAACTTGCTTTGAAATATCTTAGATATAGTATATGGATATATTTAAAATGATAAAGTAGTATATATAGTAATACATGATAGTATATGAGACATATAGGGTAACTACCACCGGGTGGTAGGATGGATTTTTCCTATATACATACATACATACATACATATATATATATATATATATATATAAATACATATATATATATATGTATAGGACAACACTATTCTGATACTGGGATCAAAATAACTATTTGGATCACGTCAGGACCTATATAGGCCTGTTCCCGAGATTCCAGAAAATGCCCACCAGTCCCGCACCTCCCTCCCGCAGCTCGCTCTCCCCAGATTACTCCTGCTGCGAC
>NC_041383.1:440890872-440897040 GCF_002162155.2 Triticum dicoccoides | reverse complement strand
AGGCCGCCCCGGCGCCACCGGTCTTGGATCCGGCCGCCGCGCTGCCTGCCTCTGCTCCTCACTTCTCTGCCTCTGTGCCCGCACGAGGGGATGCCAAGCCCTCGTGCTCCTCGATCGTCAGCCATAGGGGAGCCACCCGCGCACCTTCCCTTCCTGTCTTCCTCTCCTTCCTTCTCCCTCACACCCTCTCTCTCTGTTCTCCTGCAGGTACCCTCCATGGCCATCATGGACAGCAGCCATGCGGCAGGAGCTCGCCACCGAAGTCCCCCGAGCACCGTACGCCCCGAATCTGGCCGGGAGACGAGGCCGAGCCCTCGCGCCCAGATCCGCTGCAGCAACCTGGAAGTTCGCCGCCGCCACCTCGGGCGGTTCAACTGATGCACCGCCGCCCTCACCTCCCTCCCTGACAGACGCGTCGTCGTGACTCCACCTCCTGGCTGGACCACCGCGAGCCTCCACCTCCCGGCTTCCCGGTGCTGCCCCGTTGGCCTCCTCTCGTGGCCCCGCTGTCTTCCCCATGTGAGCCAACCAGGCCAGACGGCCACCCCGGCAAGCACTCATCCTCGTGTTCGCTTGGTGGAGACTAGGAGGAGCGGCAGAGACGCCGCCCCGAGGCAGAATCCCTGCCTCCGCTTGGTTCCGTCCACAGCAGCACACCACATCTCCCCTGTCGTCCACCTGCCATGTTCATGTCCACAGGTGACCTTCTCTCCAAACATGTGCTGACCTTCCTCCTCCTGTTGCTTTCAATTCCCCTCTTAGATGATTGAACTCTGTCTCATGGAGTAGTAGAACTGCCGGCATGTCCTACTCCCATGCCACGATGAGAAACCAACTCATGCAATTTTGCAGGGTATTGGTGAAGTCCAGAATGAATGTGGATTAAGGTTCAGGATGTGCAGTATTTGTTTAGTACATTCAGAGTGTTTCCCCCCTGTTTTTTATTTCTTAGCTTCTTCATAGATTATTGGAAAATTTCCGTGACCAACATTCCATCATCTGAAGCTTATAGTCTCATGTGCGTACTAAAAAAACACATCTTGATCAGTATATTCTGCATCTGTGTGAAATTATATGAAAAGGGATGAACCATGCAGTGTTACCGGTTCAAGTTGAGTTCTCCCTGTAGATACTTCAATTTGTTTTCCCAAGTATTCAGTTCTGTATATATTTTGTGTGATGATGCATCTCCCTGGATCAGTGCCAGACTTTACAAACACGGATGCTTTGGAAAATAACAAAATAACATGTTTTGATACACCATGGTGTCCGTTTCTTAGACCTTGATCTCAATCTCTTATGGTGCTTCGTTTCCTGCCCCCACAGCTTCCATTTCAGCCATTGAAGCTGTAGATGGAGCGCGACATGCAGCAGTGTCGCCCCAACAAGCATGCAACGCCGACGACGACAGGGTGTGGCGTGTGTCTGTCCGGCATGCTGGGCATGGTGCCGAGGGGCAGCAGTTTGAATTGGCTGTGGGTTAAAATTCAGGTAATGCTATTGTCTGGTGGCAAAGGATCATGCAGGCTATTTCGTTACTGAAAAAACGCGTGACGCAAGGAATAAGATTTTTTCAATAAACTCCTACTCTTATTCTTTTCCCCTTCGACTTTCTCTGCCATGGATGTGTGCATGCGTGCTATGTGCGTGAGTGCGCTACAACAATTTGTGTAAAAGAAACATTTTCAATTGGGCAAAATTAGTTGATGGTTGTCGAAGTTCAGACATTTGTATTGGTGACCTTCAGTAATTATAGAATGAGAAGTAGTGTGTGCCGTCTTGTGCCCACAAGGTGTTTGTGCTTGTGTGCCACTGGCTGCTACACACTCTGTGTTACTGCTGTTGCTTTAACTTTTACATTTTTCAATGACTTGCAAACAAGTTTTTTCCTTTGGATATATGCAATCCAGTACACTTGTTCTACTAAGTAGCAGGGTAGGTGCTTCTTAGCGGCCAAGCATGTGGAATCATTTTGCTGATTTCACTTGATGGCATGTACAGAAGTTCAAATAGAAAAAACGGGAGATCACTAGGGAAAATGCGACAAAATCCATGGAACAAACTTGAGCAATTCAACTAGAAAATACAAAAAGATAAAACAAAAAACAATCGCTTTTGAAAAAACAAAACACTTTGGGTGTCCAATAAAAGAGAGTTGAACACATGAAAAATATCAATTGACAAGTGAACCTTGTGAATCCAAGGTTTTACAAAAATGTTTCATTGTAAAATATCAAGTAACTAAAGTGAGCAGTAAAAATATATGAGAAAAGGCAAAAATTGAACACTTGTTTAAAAAATAGAAGTTCAAATTAAAATGGCGGAGAAGTTCTTTGTTAATTATAAAACTGGAAGTTCAGAGGCTGTTCTATTCCCTGACAGTAGTAGCAAAAATTCACAAACCAAACAGACAACAAGAAAGGAATGCCTTATTGAGAAAACATAAGCTAACTTCTAGCACCGCATCTCATGGCCGAGGTCGTCGCAATCCCAGGGTTGCTTGTAGCGGCGGCGGATGGGGCGGCGTCGTTTGGGGAATGCCACGAATAAAAAGTAATGATGTTAGCAAAGAAAGATTGGATAAATTAAGTATGTCATTTAGGAACATGAATGAAAGTTTGCTTTTGCATAATTTTAATATGTGGGCACCCATTTTGCATATAGTCGACGAGAAAATCATATACGAAAAACCAGAAAGATAACAAGAAAAAGATGTAAGAAAAACCTTGAAGTTCAACTAGAAGAGCGAGATAAGTTCATGACGCCCTTCGGAGGAGCATGAGTCTTGGGTGTGTGCGTCTTGAGTGTGTGCTATTCGTGTGGGTGCCCACATGCGTGTCTACGACACGTATGTGTGCTCCGAGTAGGTCTATCATAGGGTTTTTTCATATCTAAAAAGTACATGTTATAAATAGTTAACAAAATGTTAACCAAAAACAAAACTAATGCAAAATGGCCTAAAGAATAAGCCCACCCCCTTCGGAAGTTCAGCGATAAAAACCTAGAAGTTCAAATTAAAATAACGAAGAAGTTCAAAGTTTTCACGTAACCAAAAAGAAGTTCAGGTAGATAACTGCCAGAAGTTCACCTACTACACGGTGTGAGAAAATTACAAACGAAAATACATCACAGAAGTTCAACTTAAAACAGCAGGACGTTCAACTACTACACTGAATGAATTTTAGATGAAAAACTTATAAAACTATCACGAGTATGAAAAAATGATTCACACGGGAAAGTTGTGTGTTTACAGAAGCTTATTCATGTGCATCAGAAGTTCAAGTCAAACTAACGGGGCGATTCAGCGCTTATTCTTGAAAAAGAGGAGAAAATTATACATGCTCTGTAGGTCAAAAGTTTGGCTTTAATTTATGTTTTGTGAAGGTCAAAATGTTGTGTTCGAGAACGTCAAGTGTGTTATCTCAGCAAGTTCAATATAGATTTGAACATGCAAGGTAAAACATGCAAGAAAACAAAAAGGGAGAAGTTCAATCTCTAAAGATGACTCGGTTCAACGTGTAAACCAATGTTGAAAAAAAACAAAAAGAAAATTAGAAGTTCAATTTCTAAAGATGAAGCGGTTCGATGTGCAACCCAATGTTGAAAGAAAACAAAAAGAAAGGAGAAGTTCAATTTCTAAAGATGACGTGGTTCGACGTGCTAAACAATGTTGAAAGAAAATAAAAAGAAAAGGAGAAGTTCAGTTTCTAAAGATGACGCGATTTGATGTGCAAGCCAATGCAAAAACACACACAAAAATGTTGTTTTGGTGTCTTAAAATATTTTTATTCATAAAAAATGACTAAGAAATAAAACCAAGAAGAGCATATTAAAAAGGTGGAGAAGTTCGATGATTATAGAAAACTCAGATTTTCCTCGTTATTAAAAATACGTCAGAGTGAAAACAACAAGAAGTTCAACATGAAAACAACAATAAGTTCAATTACTACACTGAATGAATTTAGGATGAAAAACTTTAAAATCATCGCGAGTATGAAAAAATGATCAACACGGGAAAGTTGCGTGTTTACAACAGCTTTCCATCGGTATATCACTTGCTCAATTCTGGTGAGTGGGTGGAGAGCTGCGAGCCAAAAAAACACGTGAAAAACAGAGTGAAGTTCAGGCAGAACTGCCACAGAAGTTCAAGTACTTCACGCAATGCATTTTCGACGAATCTGTTTTGCGATAAAGGCAGAACGAGTGATCTCGCCGTTTCTGAAATTACTTTAAAATTGCTGGGATTTAGAGAAAACCATCAACATGAAAAAGTTTTGCATTTTTCATAGCTTTTTAACGCTATATTATTTGCCCCGTTCCGATGAAGTTTGTAGAAATTACGGCGAAAAGACCTTTTTAGCTATTTTCATAATCAACGTAAAACCACAATGAATTTGGAGAAACAATATATACCAAAAAGTTTCGCATTTGTTCAGGCTTTCCAACGCCATATCATTTGCTACGTTCGGACGTATGATTAAAAAATTATCAAAAATACAAACTTGGTACAAATTGTACCGTTTTCTAAATTACTCTTAAACTATTCAAAATTAGAAAAAAACTTTCAACATGAGAAAAAGGCGCATTTTCATAAGCTTTCCAACGCCATATCATTTGTCTCAATTGGATTAGGCGTTTAGAAATGGCAACGAAAATACGAAGTCGGTTGTTCGGTTTGCGAAAATTTACGATTTTCCACATTACTCTTTAACCATAGGGAATTAGAAAAAACTTTCAACATGTGGAAGGAGTGGTTTTACAGCAGCTTTCCAACTCCATATTATTTTCCTCATTCCGATAAACAGTTTAGAAATGCGATCGGAAATACGATTCACATTTTTTGTATGAAGAAAAAACGGTTTTCAAAACTGCTCTTAAATCACTTACATTTTGCCCAAATTTGAAGTTGGGTCATGATACTAATGTCCATAGCTTTCCAACGGTTTATCGGAAGCCCCATTTGGGCAATGTTGACGGAAGTTCAACCTAGCACTATGGGAAGTTCAGGTCGAACAAATCAGGCAGTAAAATTGCAAAAAATGCAATTTCATCACGACCCGAGAGCAAAATCCGCAAGTAAGAGAGATTTTTATTTAAAACCGGTATTTAGTTGCTAAAAAACTTTTCTAGATTACACTAACATCATATAGAACACTACTAACCAGAATAATTCGCGGGGGAAGCCATAGTTGCAAAGATAGCCCGAAGGTCGGATAGTACAGAGGGAAGTTCAGGCGCGTGTACAAACAAAAATACATCGCAGAAGTTCAACGTGAAAATAGCATGAAGTTCAACTACTACGCTGAATGAATTTCAGATGAAAAACTTTTAAAATCGTTACGAGTATGAAAAAAATGATCAACATGGGAAAGTTGCGTGTTTACAGCAGCTTTCCATCGGTATATCACTTGCTCAATTCCGGTGAGTGGATGGAGAGCTAAGAGCAGTGGATAGAGATATACAAGAAAATAAAAGCACGTGAAAAATAGAGTGAAGTTCAAGTACACGTGCCGAGAAGTTCAGGTTCTTCACGCAATGCATTTTTGAAGAATCAGTTTCGCGATAAAGGCAGAACGAATGATCTCGCCATTTTCGCAATTAGTTGAAAATGGCTAGGAATCAGAGAAAATCATCAACATGAAAAAGTTACGCATTTTTCGTAGCTTTTCAGTGGTATATTATTTGCCCCATTCCGATAAAGTATGTAGAAATTATTTTCCATTTAGAAATTACATTGAAAATATGAATTCAGCTGTTCGGTTTGCGAAATTTTACGATTTTCAAAATTACTCTTTATCCATAGGGAATTAGAGAAAACTTTCAACATGTTGAAGGAGCGGTTTCGCAGCAGCTTTCCAATGCTATATTATTTACCTCATTCCGATAAATGGTTTAGAAAAGCGATCAAAAATACGATTCACACTTTTTGTATGAAGAAAAAACGGTTTTCAAAACTGCTCTTAAACCTCTTACATTTTGCCAAAAATTTAACCTAGATCATGATATTGGTGTCCATAGATTTCCAACGGTATATCGCAGGCCCCATTTGGACACATTTTAGATGAAGTTCAACCTAGTACTCGGGGAAGGTCAAGCGCGTTACTCGGGAAGTTCATGTTGTGATCAGAATATTATTCTGATCCCGTGATGAGAATAGCGTTTATGTGT
>NC_041383.1:440874828-440890415 GCF_002162155.2 Triticum dicoccoides | reverse complement strand
TATATATAAATTTTGGCCTCGTGAAGGAGAAAGTATCGCTCAAGCTTGGGGGAGGCCTAAACACATGATGTATACATGCCCCAATCATGAGCTCTCAAAAGAAATTATCCTGACAAAAATATTATGCTCGGCTTTCTCATGATAATCAAAACATGCTTGACTCTTCTTGGACTGGCTCTTTTATGAAGAAAGCTATTGTATTCAGATGGAATCTTCTAGAACGAATTAAACGCAACTCCGAAGATCGGCAACTCGACAAAGGTAATGAGTCAGGTATAACACTTAAGTTCGATTGTATTAAATCTTTTATGCATACTGATGCTTTTCACAAGTTTAGCACTAAATATGGACTTGAGTCTGAGATAGCAACCTCTTTTTGTGAATCTTTTGCTACTCATGGTTATCTCCCTAAGTAGAAATGGTTTAAATATCACCCCCTATTAAATAAAAGATTGAGGAGCCCGTCATAGTTAAACATGAAACTACCATTTACAATTTTGATCCAGTTGTTCCTACTGCTTACATAGAAAAAACACCTTTCCCTGTTAGTATGAAGGAACATGCTAAGGTTTCAACCGTGGTTAACAAAAGTAATATTAGAGCACCTAGACCCTCTGAACAAATTAAAGTTGAACCTAATGTTGCCATGGTTAAAGATCTCTTGCTCGATAATATTGATGGGCATTTTATTTATTTCTATGGTGAAGGTGCTAGAATTGCCAAACCCGATGATAAAGATAAGAATAAACCTGTGGTTGGCATGCCTGTTGTGTATGTAAAATAGGAGATCACTGTTATCATGACTTATGTGATTTGGGTGCTAGTGTGAGTGCTACCCCGTTTACCTTATATCAAGAAATTATGAATGATATTGCTCCTGCTGAAATAGAAGACATTGATGTTACAATTAAGCTTGCTAATAGAGAAACTATTTCACCGCTTGGGATTGTTAGAGATGTTTAAGTCTTGTGTGGGAAAAGTAAATACCCTACTAATTTTCTAGTTCTTGGTTCTGTCGGCATTCTGGGCTCGAGGGCACCCAGATATGCCTGCCTGCAGCCCACGACGTGGCTCCCTGGATGGCCCGGTATAGCCCGGCGGCAAGGTCTCCAAGACAAGACCCTTGTGAGGTCCCCCGGCCTCGCAAGGAGAGCGACATCAAGACCTCCCGAGGGGCAGCTCTCCAAGCCTGCCTCCCAAGGAGCGGAGAATTCTATGTAGGTGCCCCACCTCCCGAGGCACTCAATGACGCAAGCCATGACGACCAAGGCCAGGCGGGCGCCAGCGGGCACAGAGGAGGATAGTTTCCTCTTCAGTGCTAAAGGAGCAAGGGCAGGCGCAAGTTCCCAAGGAATCCCCCAAAGCTTTCCATTCCGGTGCAATGAGACTAAAACCACAAGCTCTGCAGGACATATGTCATCGCCGAGCCCACCTCCGTGTCATGACCAGAAGCTTTGCAGGTGAAGACCACCTTTCGTCTGGATTAGATGTACTGCCTGTCCCCTTTCAAACTAATCGCTGTGGGATCCCATCCCGCCTAAGTTTTGAGGGAAGAGGACCAAGGCCACTATAAATATAGACTAGACACCACCATAGACAGGGATCCAACCCATTCCGTCCTCACTATTTGAGCCCTCCCGAGGACGCTCATACACTATGCTAGTTCATCCTCAGCCTCCTCGTGAGGCCAATCCACCACAAACCAGGAGTAGGGTTTTACACCGCAAGGTGGCCCGAACCTGGGTAAACCGTTGTGTTTGTCTTCTTCCTCGCTCGCACGAACTCGATGAGGCTAGGCTGTGGGCGGTGAGCCTGAGACCTGAGCTAGTTGAGATCTTTGCAGATGCCCCAGAGTTCAAACCTTCTTGGGTCTGTGAAGCCCTGAATCCGACATTTGGCGCGTCGGGTAGGGGCGTGTAGACATCCTCCTTCCAGCCATGCTCCTCCTTCATTTCGTCATCCCCATGGCGGCTGCCGCCCTGTAGGCATGGCCGCCCGAAGCATACGAGAGCGTCGCAGGTTGCCCGGCCTTCACCTCTGGCATGCGTCAGGTGAGCTGGCCCACGAGGTTCAGGCCGGCGCTGTCCCTGCAGTATGACGATGTTGCAGACCCTGAGGAGTTCCTTCGGCTGTATGCCCAGGCCATCCATGTGGCAAGTGGACGTCAAGACCATGCTTCCCCCATGCAGGCTGCGCTTGTGAGTGTAGCGGGCTGCTGCGCCTTCACCCTGGAGCTGCGTCGCGTCATCTGGCCTGGCAAGTTCAAGCCGCACCTACCTCCATGCTATGATGGCATCCTCGACCCTGCGGAATTCCCCCATCTCTATTCACTGAGCATCGAGGCGGCAAACGTTGATGAAAAGGTCATGGCCAACTGGTTCCCCATGGCCCTCAAGGACGACACACGCTCCTAGCTCCTACACTTTCCGGAGGGGTCAATCTCCTCTTGGGATGAGCTTCACGAGCGTTTCATCACCAACTTCCAGGGCACCCGTGACTGCGCCCCTGCGGTGAATGACCTGGGATGCGTGGAGCAACAGCTGGGCGAGACTCTGCACAAGTACATACATCGCTTCACGAATGTTTGCCTCAAGATCCCGAAGGCGTCGGACGAGGCTCATCTCGGCTTTCACCAATGGCGTTCGGGACATCAAGATAAAACATGAGCTTGCCATCCACGACGACTTGTGCTCGGCCTTGGAGATGTTCAACCTGGTGAACAAGTGCGCAAGGGCCGAAGAAGGACGCTTTTCCCTCCTCGAGCTCCCAGAGGCCGACCCTGAAGACAAGAAGGCCAAGACTAAGCAGGCGAAGCGCAAGGGCCCCATCGTGCTGGTAGCACGTCCTAAGATGAAGCATGGCCGTGACAATGATGAGCCTCCCAGGAACAACCACCCGTTTTGCACTTCCACAATCTACACAACCACAACACCAATGACTGCCAGGAGCTCAGGGCACTCCGTGATGGGCGCCTTGGCCACCACCCCAAGCGTGGCAACCGTGGCTATGGCCATGGAGGAGGCCGCTAGGACAACCATGACCCTCGTAAGGACTAGCGCTACCAGCCTCGCAAGGACAGTTGGTGGGATCAACCTCACGACGACCCCTAGCGTGACCAGCCTCGTGAGGACCGTCCTCAGGGTAATGCCGGCCTCCCTCCGCTGCCGCCGCCAAGGATAAATGATTACAACCGACAAGATGATGGGGCTGGGGGCTTCTAGGAACCTCGTGTGATCGCCTACATCCTCGGTGGTGCTCAGGCCCCCTGCCTCGCACAACATATTCAACTAGTTCTCTCGTGAGGTGAACGCGGCCCTCTCGAAGCTTGAAGCCGCATGCCCTCTCAGGTGGTCGCATTACGCCATCACCTTCAACTCCAATGACCACCTCAAGTGCTCAGCCGCCGCAGGCGCGCTCCCCATGCTCTGGACGCCCACCATCAGCAATGTCCTTGTCACCAAGACCCTCCTCGGCGAAGGCGTTGGCTCAATGTTCTCTCTGTGGAGATGTTTGAGATGATTCAGGGGCCCTATGATCAACTCATGCCAACCAATCCATTCTCTAAAGTGACAGACGGATCCACCATCCCCCTAGGGCAGATACGCCTCGCAGTCACCTTCAGCAAGTGCGGCAACTACCACACTGTGCTCATCGACCTCAACGTCACCCACATAGGCCTTCGTACAACACCCTCCTCAGGTACCCGACCCTCTTCAAGTTCATGGTGGCAACCCACCATGGCTACAACATCGTCAAGATGCGAGGGTGCAGTGGCATCATCACGGTCGTCTGCGATGAGAAGGACACCGTCTGCTCTCTTGAGCGTGCCTACCAGGCTGCGGCGGTTGAGAAATCTGATGACGAGGGCGGCATCCTGCCTCCCGAGGCCACCGCCAAGAAGAAGAAGTAGCTCCTCCCCAAGAGCCGTCAGGTGGCTGAGACACCCGCTGGTGGCGCCTCACACTCCGTGCCTAGTGCTGGGGCGCCTTTCCCTCCCGCATAGGAAGGTGCACCCGGTGCTTCCCTCAGGATGGGCTCGGGGGCTTCCATCTGGAGAGCCTATGACCTGACTAGTGTCGTGAGGGAGGTGCTCAGGCACCACTTGGGGGCGTGCCTCCATGCGTGCCCCCTCAAGCAAGAAGCGAGGCGCTATGCTTCAGGAGCGTGAGAGTTCATCACCAAGGCGATCGAGGAGCTTCAGGAGGTGCGGGCCATGCGTGGCGAGCATAGCCCCGCGCCATCCAGTGCAGCTGCTGCCCCTGCCACGGGTGACGAGCTGCACGTCTGCGTCAACATCCCGGGCCTCAACATGGTCGCTTCTCAGGATCTATTCTAGCCGTCGGACGTTGGCCGGAGTGGGGGCTACCCCTGCAACTACGTCTGCATGTCGTTTGGCCTACTGAACGTGGGGGCCTCATACCAGTGTGTCGCGTAGCGTGCTATGGTGTCTCACGAGGATGCGTTTCGAGCAAATTTTTAGGGGACTTATGTCCGCCCTCCGGATGCAGACGATTTAAGTCACATAACTCAACAGCCCGCAGAGTCAGCACGCAAATTCTGGAACAGGTTCCTCACCAAAAAGAACCAAATAGTCGATTGTCCGGACGCCGAAGCCTTAGCAGCTTTTAAACATAACGTCCGAGACGAATGGCTCGCCAGACACCTCGGCCGGGAAAAGCCAAGAACAATGGCCTCGCTAACAAGCCTCATGACCCGCTTTTGCGCGGGGGAAGATAGCTGGCTGGCAAGATGCAGTACCAGCAACCCAAGTACATCCGAGGTCCGGGATGGAAATGGGAAATCACGACGCAGAAAAGATCAGCGCCGGAATAAGGAAAATGGCCCAAATAGCACGGCGGTCAACGCCGGATTCAAAAGCTCTCGGCCGAATAATAAAACACTGCCTCTTAAGGACAACAGTGATGAGCTATCCAACCTAAATAAAATCTTGGATAGGATGTGTCAAATCCATAGTGCCCCCGGGAAGCCTGCAAACCATACCCACAGAGATTGTTGGGTCTTCAAGCAGTCCGGCCGACTTAACGCCGAACATAAGGGGCTCGACACACCAAGCGAAGACGACGAACCCCACAAGCAGCACACCGGGAAACAGAAGACTTTCCCACTAGAAGTCAAAACAGTGAACTCACTTCATGTGATCACAAGCAAAAATAGTGCGGCACCTGCTAAAACACGCGCCGCATGTTCCACCCCAGCAGAGTCCCGAAATTGGATGTTTAAACCAATTACTTTCGACCATCAAGATTACTCCAGAAGTGTTCAAAATGCAGGAGGGACTGCTTTGGTATTGGATCCCATAATCAATGGACTACAATTCACACAAGTCCTAATGGATGGCGGCAGCGATATAAACCTGCTATACCAGGACACCATCCGCAGAATGGGGATAGACCCTAACAAAATTCACCGTAGCAGCACTTCCTTCAAAGGAGTGACGCCAGGTCTTTACGCCAATTGCACAGGCTCTGTACTGCTTGAGATTGTGTTCGGTTCATCCGACAACCTCCGTCGCGAAAAGCTCACTTTCCATATCGCCCCATTCAAAAGTAGCCATCAAGCACTACTGGGACGCGAAGCTTTCGCCCACTTTAACGCAGTACCGCATTACGCGTCTCTTACGCTTAAAATGCCCGGTCCATGCGGCATAATCTCATTAAATGGTAATTCCGAGTGTTCCTCGACCACGGAAAACATGAGACTGCCTTGACAGCCACACACTAATCCGACCTTGCTGGTCAAAAGCCCCTAAAAACAGGTCATTCATACCTCGGACATGGTTAGGCGAGTCCGGCATAAATTAACAAGGGGCTTCCCAGCCGCATACCTCTTTACAAGGGGCTGCACGTATAAACGATGAGAGCCAATAAAGCTCAACTTTATTCATCTTCCAAATCATACTTTATTTTAAATACATCTTTGCACGATATTTTTTCCAAACTAAGTTCTTCTCTTTTTCAGATGAAGCACGTGCTACACCCGTCCAGGATACAGCACAACGGAGACACAGGCGCAGACGTGCAGCAGGGACCCGTTGCAAGGATTCTTTTCAGATTAAGACCCTGCACAAACCTTTCTTACTGTCTCTTGTTGATACACATCCCCCGATTTACTACCATAACCGAGGAGGAGGCTGGCGTTTTGGCATCGGCCGCGTCAGAAGTTCTCGCCCGTACCTGGACACTAGGGGCTTAGGGCATTGTTCTGCCCGGTATCATAAAGACCGAATACCTCAGGGAGTGTTCGGCGTCTCGAGTTAGGCCTTATATGCATCAGCTCTGAATCATGTCTTTGGTCAAATGTTGGGTTTGGCCGGCTCCTGTGTTTTGCTGCCTTACGTTCCGCTCCATCAGCTAACGCGGCACCAGGAGAACTACTGCGATTATGCCCCGGTTCGGCCGGGCGAGCACCTCAGTAGAGAAAGCCGAAAACTGACTGTCATGATATAGCGAGAGACTGGTCAACCACTCGATCGACTACTGGAATGTTTAGAATTCCTTCGCTTTGGCGAAGGACCGCTTCCCGGTCAGGCACATATGCGCCCCGAGTTCGGAGAGCGCGATGTCTCTAGGGGCTATATAGTAGCCCCACCATCGAGCTCCTATGGCTAAGTGAAAGTGATAAAGCATTATAGTCCGGTTGCCTAGTTTGCTATGCTATCACCTCCTTCAAAGGACCAAGACGTTGGATTAAGTGTGAAAAAGCACTTTTTTTGCAAACACCCCCGCACCATGTGCGTGGGGGCTGAAGCCAAAGACTGCCATCTTTCAGGTTATACACACATATACGGTCACACAGGAGATAGTCCAGTACTTGAATGCACAAGTATAAAAAGCCGTTACATTATAGATATGATCCCACAAATCATATATGTCATTTGAACATAACATCTTTCGAGCACTGCGACTCTATTAAACGAGCGCCCTGCAGGACTTCCTCAAAATAGTGCTCGGCTGGTAATCGGCTTTTGTCCGAACCTCGGGATGCAACATCGGTAGCATCCATCTCCGCCCAGTATGTCTTAACACGGGCGAGAGCCATCCGTGCACCCTCTATGCATCCCGACCGCTGCATCGCCTCGATATGCGGCACCGCCTCAAGGAATTGCTACAACAAACCAAAATAACTCTTCGGCTTGGGCCTTTCTGGCCACAGATGAGCCACCACATCCGTCATGGCAAGTCCGGACAATCTATTCAGCTCAGCCCACTCATTCATCCGATCGGACAACGGAAGCGGACGCTCCGGACTATGGAATTGAGACCAGAAAAGCTCTTCCATTTCGTGATCCTTCTGGCTTCGGAAGTGCACGACTGCGTCCGCCGCACTCGCCGCCAAATCCACATAAGGATCCTCCGCACCACACAATTGGCCCAACTGAGCATACTTCGGATCCGTGAACTTCCTACGCAGCAGAAAGGGCTTTCCAGCCGCAATGTCTCCGGCCTGACGTAGTTCCTCCTTCATAGCCCGCATCGCGCAACGGGCATCCTTGGCTTCGGCGGCGGCCTTCTTCAGGTCCTCTTGCTCCGCTCGACGTTCTCTTTCAAGAACCTCATAACGGTCGGTAGCATATTTTAATTTCGCGGCTATTCCGGCCATCTCCTCCCTACTTCGGCAGTGAGCAGCCTTTTTGGTTTTTAATTCCTCTGCTGCCTTCGAGGCAGCCGCATCAGTTCTCCTGGCTTGCTCCTTGGTTCGAGCAAGCTCTGCTCGAAGGTTTTCCACAGCAGCGGCACCATCTGCATCAAGCATACTAATTGTAAGGAACGGGCATTAGCTCCCTCACTAGGTGACACGGAGAAACCACCTACCTTGTGACTCGTCAAGTCGTTTATTGACCAGCGCGATGTCCGCATCTGCAACATCAAGTTGCCGCTTCAGCTCGACAACTCCATCAGTCCGGCTGGCCATCGAACGTTCCGCCACCTGCATGGGAAAGGCGACGTTCTATAACTGAGACTATGATCCTCGGCACGCTGTCGCTTTCGACAGCATCCCAAGTCTCAGGGGCTACTATCTATACAGGGCACACTCTATGTGCAAAACTGTCAAAAGGTATGTCATTTTTTGCGTACCTCAAACCCCGTCAGCAAACTTCCGACGGCCTCATGCAACCCGCTCTTGGAGGATGAGATCCTTTCAATCACCGTACTCATTAAAGTGCGGTGATCTTCTGAGATAGACGCCCTCTCGAGCAAATCCTGCAGCTCCACCGGCCGTACTCCAGTGGGTGCCGAACTCCCCGGCCCCGCCGGATTCGGGGAGACCCTCCGTGACGACACCTCAGGATCGTACGCCCCGCCCGACGGGGCGGCAGATGGAGGCGTTTCGCTCTCCATCATCTCCGGACGAAGGTCTCCCGAAGATGAGCTCTACTGAGAAGGGTTGAGATCCGAACTACAAGGTGAAAACTTCGGTTACCCTTAGAAATAAAGTAGGAATGTCCCCTATTACAAAACTTCCCCTTTTTTACTTGCGGCTCGCTGGAGGGCTGATTCCTTTGGGGAGACTATGCGACCGGGGCTCTTCCCGGCACAGGACCTTCCGGTGCAGATTTCTTTCCCCGCTTTGAGGCCTTGGCCTCCGGGTCTTCGGAAGCGGTCCTCTTCTCCCCCTGAAGGGAGGGTTTCTCGATCCCCCCCTTACTGAAAGCCTCCTTGGCAGAGGTGGTAGTTTCCCTGTGCCCCCCTTCGCCATCCTCCGAGGGTGCAACTTCCAACATTTTGATTAATACGGGATCCGGCGTGGTCTCAGGGAGGGGGGCCGGACACCGTATCAGTTTTGCTTGCGCTATCCACTCCTGTCCAAGGGATAGCTGGTTAAAAGGCAAACCCATGATAGATGAATGAACAATGTGTCCGGACACAGGGCTACTTACTTGAGAATCTAGGCGATTGCAGCTTAGGCCAACATCCTCGGTCAAGTCCGGACGCATCTCTTGCGACCCGAAGAACATTTTGTACATCTCCACGGGTGTCGAACCCATGAAGTGTTGGAGAGATCGTGGTCCCTCCGGATTAAATTCCCACAGGCGGAGAGGGCGACGTTTGAAGGCGTCGAATCAGCATAACCCGTGTCACTACGACCAGATTGATCTCCCTTTCCTGGAGGTCTCGAATCCGGCCCTGCAAAAGGGGGACGTCTTTGGATGGCCCCCAGTCAAGCCCCTCGTTGACCCATGACGTCAGCCATTGTGGAGGGCCCGGGCGAAAGGCGGACGGTGGCCTCTGCCTGCTGCCCCTAGGGGCGGTGATATAGAACCACTCCTGTTGCCACAAGCCGAGCTCCTCCTGAAAAGAGCCCTCGGGCCATGGAGCATCGGCCCTCTTACTTATAACCACCCCGCCGCACTCTGTCTGATGCCCCTCAATCATCTTCGGCTCCACGTTGAAGGTTTTGAGTCACAAGCCGAAGTGAGGGGTAGTGCGGAGGAGGGCTTCGCAGACGACAATGAAAGATGAGATGTGGAGGATGGACTCCGGAGCCAAATCGTGGAATTCCAGCCCATAGTAAAACACGAGCCCCCTCATGAAGGGATCCATCGGGAAGCCTAAACCCCGATGGAAGTGAGACACGAACACGACGCTCTCGCCGGGCTTGGGAGTAGGAATAACTTGCCCTCGGGCAGGCAACCTATGCGAAATCTCGTAGGTTAAGTACCTGGCATCTCTCAGCTTTAGCACGTCCTCTTCTGTGATGGAGGAAGGCATCCACCGGCCTCGTAGGTCGGAGCCAGACATTGTCGAAGGTCGAAAGTACCCGAATCTAGAGCCCTGGGTGTTGGAACTCGGGACGAGGGGCGGATTCGATTGAGAATTGGAGAAAAAGAACGGGCCTTGGTCTCATTATAAAGAGGAAGAATACCAAGAGCCGTCCCCGTGACCGTTTGGAACCCGCCTTCGATGGAGGGGGCGTGGTAACGGGCGCGGTTGGGTTACCCACGTCCGTATTGATGGGAATCCCGGAATAAGGGGAACATGATCTCTGCTTTGACAAGACGTGCCAAGGAAACCGCTTCGCTAAACGCGCAGAGGTGGTATAATAAAAACGATTCGAATAAAGACTTGGCTGTGGTATGACGCCATGCCACAAAATACGTCAGCAGATTGAACTTGTGTAAATATTATCCTCTCTACGGTGGTATGTGGAATTTGTTTTGCAGAGCCGGACACTATCCTGGTGTTCACAATCTTCTATAAATTATTCAGAGGAGGAACCCGCCTTGCAATGCCGAAGACAATATGCGCGCCGGACTCATCGTCATTGAAGCCTGGTTCAGGGGCTACTGAGGGAGTCCCGGACTAGGGGGGTGTCTGGACAGCCGAACTATCATCGTCGGCCGGACTCCAAGACTATGAAGATACAAGATTGAAGACTTCGTCCCGTTTCCGGATGGGACTTTCCTTGGCGTGGAAGGCAAGCTTGGCGATACAGATATGTAGATCTCCTACCATTGTAACCGACTCTGTGTAACCCGAGCCCTCTCCGGTGTCTATATAAACCGGATGGCTTTAGTCCGTAGGACGAACAACAATCATACCATAGGCTAGCTTCTAGGGTTTAGCCTCCTTGATCTCGTGGTAGATCTACTCTTGTAATACCCACATCATCAATATCAAACAAGCAGGACGTAGGGTTTTACCTCCATCAAGAGGGCCCGAACCTGGGTAAAACATTGTGTCCCTTGTCTCCTGTTACCATCCGCCTATACGCACAGTTCGGGACCCCCTACCCGAGATCCGCCGGTTTTGACACCGACACCAGGTGCTTGGGGGTCATGTCTCAGGAGGTATCGGATCCTTGCAAGCCCCCCATGCCTCATGAGCTTCCTAGGCCTCCGGAGCCGCCAAGCTCGTGAGGAGCGATGTCCATGGTATGCGTCTTCATCTACCTCGACGCTTCTACAAAATTGGTGCCACGTGACCTTTTGGTTTGTTCAGTTGAGGGCGCCCCTCGGGCTGCATTTCCCTCAAGCTGTTAGGTCCCGCCCCTGCTGCTATATCATTTTGCGCATGTATCAAAACTGGCTCTGCCTTTTATGAATTTCCTAAGTATTTCAACCTGCATGACTGGTGCTTCGTCACCATGAATGTCACTGCGCCCTCACGACCCTGCCCGCGACCGCCTCATGATTAAGGACTGGCATGGCGTCTGTGCACGGGTCTATCCCTGCAGCGTTGTTAAACCCAAGCGACTGAGCTCTGTCTCGCAGGCCAGCTCTTGTGCACATCACCTCTTGGGGTCCTTGGTGCCTTGTTCTTGCATGAGCTAATCGTGAGTGGATGGGTAAGGGCGCGCGTCATGGTTCGTACCAACCATAGCTCAGCAGTTAGCCATCACGGGAGCCGCGCGCTGGATGTCCTTTCTCTGGTCATCGCACGAGAGGACTTGCCATGATGTATGTGCTCGGATCCGTCCCTGCAGCGTCGATAAACCCAAGCGACTGAGCTCTGTCTGGCACGCCGGCCCAGTTCATGTCACTTCCTGGGGTCCTTGGTGTCTGGCCTTATCATGCGGTGCCCTCCGGAGGTTCATGCGGCGCAGGCCTCCCCCACCCCATAGGTTTCCTACGTGCGCCTCGCGCCAAAGATCCAGGCGCAACCCGCCTTGGGGTAGGGCCTCCTAAGTCCCGCCCTAACTCATGAGTGCCCAGATACACCTCCTCTAATTTCTGCCGTGCCAGCCACACGTATGAACGACATGGGGATGTACAGGCACCGGAGTGTCCCACCCATGCCCAAGTGGAAGCCCCATGCTCCGTGCTGGCAGACGACACGGTCGAGCATCGACTATGCCCATGCCCAAGTGGAAGCCCTGTGCTCCACTTTGGTGGATTAACAACTGAGGGCGCCCTAGTGGCCGCACCATCCTCAGGATAGCCTTTCGGCTCTTCACACGGTCCTATCGTGCAGCATCCCCTAGGGAGGCACGCGCTAGGGGGCTGGACACGGGGGCTATGCTCAGGCCAGGCCTGGCACACGCCACCTCACAGGTCCCTGGTACCTGGTGTTCTCATGTCAGGACCCCGACTCAATGCCACATCGATCTAGCATGTAACACCTCATATCACTTTGCGGCCTCACGCACGGTATTCCCACGGGTGTCGCCTTACCTTTGCCCGGGACCGTTTGCGCCTTTTGGCACACGTATATGACAGTGTCGCTAGCATCCATATGATAAGGAGCCTGGGCTGACATGGCTAGTCGTAAACCCAAAGTGGCACAGACTTACAGGGACAGGCATCCATGACCCAGCATCGAATGTGTCGGTCATCAGCGAGTGAATCCAGGCTGTAGCACTGGGCTAGCAGGACTCCGGTATTCATCGCGTGACATTTCCCCGAAGGGACAGACACAGGAACGAAGAAGGACACATGCCGGTCAGCCTAAGTGTTCCGGAGCAGTAGCAAGCTACCATGGCTCAGTGAAACACTAGGAGACATTTCCCCGTAAGAGAGGCTACTAAAGATAAACAACTAGATGGTCAGATCCCACACATACCAAGCATTTCAATAACATACACACAATATGCTCGATATGTGCAAATACAACATGGCATCACAACATGACTCTACGACTCAAGTAATTTATTCAATAGGCTTCGAGGAGCGAGATATTACAAACATGGGTCTCATGACCCAACAATCAGAGCATACAAATCAAAGCACATGCGGAAGCTTAACATGTCTGAGTACAGACATCTATAAATGAAAAAGGCTGAGAAGCCTGACTATCTACCAATCTTGCCGAGGCACAAGATCGTAGCTGAGGTAACAAGCTAAACGTCGAAGTCCACGCGAAACTACTAGTGAGACCGAAGTCTCTCTGCAAAAACATAAAATAGGCAAACGTGAGTACAAATGTACCCAGCAAGACTTACATCAGAACTAACTACATATGCATCATTATCAACAAAGGGGTGGTGGGGTTTAACTGCAGCAAGCCAGCTTTGACTCGGTGGCTATCCTAAACTACGACTGCGATGTAACTCTTCTGAGGTGGCGCACACGAGTCCACATATTCACCATATCAATACACCACTATGGATCCGCTCCCGTCTACCTACGAGAATGCCATCCATAGCACTCACGCTTATCTTGCGTATTTTAGAGTATCCACTTTCACTTGTCTATGAACTGATATAAGCAACCCAGAAGTCCTTTTCCGTGGACACGGCTATTCGAATAGATGATGTTAACCCTGCAGGGGTGTACTTCTTCATACATGTTTCCACCACTTAGCGTCTGCACACGACATGTGCTCGGCAGACTTCAAGCGAAAGCCGACGTGGGTGTAGACCACGACCTACCTAAACACTCAAGTCTCTAGTCCAGGTTTATCGCCTATTCGGGTTCCATCCATGAGGAAATCCGGCCGGAGTTTTGCTCACAGCCCCAAACGATGTGAACAGGGTTCCGTGACACCAAACGGGCGCCCGGTATACCCGGCCACGTGCCTACCGCATCACAGCCCACCCCTACGGTCAGCGCTGTCCACGGCCTCCAGCATACTACAAACACCAGAAACTACTTGCAACTCCTGGACAGAGGACGAGGGTGAATAGGAAGTCGAGCGGGGTCATATTTCAGGGCCTAATGTATGGTAGTAGCTGAATCATGGATCACAAACACAGAACTCAGTTCCTGAGGACGGCTGCAATGAGACAACCCACCATGTACTCCTACATGGCCTCTCACCGCTACCTTTACCAAATCGTGTTCACACACTTAGCTCACACACAGTCGGACATGTTCACACGCCTCTGATTCATCCCCGATGAATCAGACCTGACTCAACTCTAAGCAGTAGCAGGCATGACAAACAAACATGAATGAGTAGGCACAACAGGGCTCAAACAACTCCTACCCATGCTAGTGGGTTTCATCTATTTACTGTGGAATGACAGGTCATGCAAAGGATAAAGGGGTTCAGCTACCGCAGCAAGTAACATATGAATCGTTGTTGTCCTAATGCAGTAAAAGAGAGCAGGAGCGAGAGAGTGGGATTGTATCGGAATGAACAAGGGGGTTTTGCTTTCCTGGCACTTCTGAAGATAACATTGAGTCTTCATCAGTGTCAACGATCACAACGTCGGAACATCGTCTACCGGGAGGGAACAGATACCGGCAACAAAGAAGAACACAATCAATGCAATGCACAAAATGATGCATGCTATGACATGGCAATATAAATGTGTTTTGAGCTAATGCAACTAGCAACAGATTAAATGAAGTTGGTTTGAATACAAGATTCAAATTCAAACTCCATATGTGATTATTCAAATGCCATTTAATTGATTTGTGCTATACAGCAGCTATAAGTTGTTCTAACATGCATGAAAATGGTACAGATGGATTCCTTGAATTTTTCTGATAATTTTTCATATATAAATTATTTAATTTGGAGTTACGGTTAATTTTCTATGATTTATTGAAGTTTAGGGCATTTTCTGAAATTAATAAATCATTTTTGATTTATTTAAAAACTCCAGAAAACAATTACTGCATCAGCCTGACGTCATGATGACGTCAGCAGGTCAACTGGACTGGCTCGGGTCAAACCTGACGTGTGGGGGCCACACATCAGTGACACAGGACCTAATCCCGGTCAAACCCAGCGCTGACTGGGGTTTGACCAGGGGTGGGGCCCACTGTCAGTGGCTGTGGGTTTAATAGTTGGGTCATTAACACTAATTAAGCGTGCCACATCGGCAGTCGCCGGAGTTTCACCGGCGACGACCCAAAACGCGGCGGAGACGCACCGGGGTGGCTCGGGTTTCGTCTATACTGCACCGTTCGGTGCGCCCTTTGGCTCTACGGAGAGCTGGCGCGATGGCGCGTCGGATGGTCGTGGTCTCCGGGCCTGGGGTGGACGGAGTCGACGGCGGCGAGCTCGCTTGCGGCCGCCGAAGCTCGGGTGAGACACGGGCGACCACTAGGGGGCACGAGAGGGCGAGCTGCGGCAGGCAACGGGCTCGTGGAGACGTTCTGAGCACGATGGTGCACTCAGGTGGGAGCTCCAGTGACTCTGGCCACGACGGCGACGAGGCACGGCGGCGGCGAGCTTCGGCCGGGGTGGAAGATGGAGCTAGGGGACGAAATCAAGTGCGCGGAGTGAGGGGAAGAGAAGAGGAGCTCACAGGGAGTCGGACGAGACGCTAAGTGGGCTCGGGGACGTCCTGTCGGCGGCGAATTGAACGGCGGCGATTGCCGGCCGTGGCGATGGAGATGGCGGTGATGGCGTGGCTACAGGGCACCCGGCGTCGCATGCGTCGTGGTGGAGCTTCATGGGGTCGGGACAGAGCTCCTGAGCTCATCGGAAGGGCGAGGGGTGGCCGGTGGCTATGGATGCGACGGCGGCGCCCTCCGGTGGCTCTCGGTGGTGCTCCAAATCGAGAGAGGGAGAGAGCCAGAGCGAGCAGAGAGAGGGATAGCGGTCGGGGACGACTCCGTGGCGTCGTTAGAGGGCTCGGGGAGGAAGCAGGAGGTGGCCAGGGGAAGCAGGAGGTGGCGCGCGCGGCGGCGTCGCGGTGTCTGTCCTCCTGGCAGGGAGGAAGACGACAGGGGG
>NC_041383.1:440841347-440874424 GCF_002162155.2 Triticum dicoccoides | reverse complement strand
AGAGGTAAGTCCAGGTAAGGTTTCTCTCCTCTGTCTTTTATTTCTGTTTTGTTTTATTTAATTTATTTTGCCACTGTTTTGAATTTAAAATAATTCAAACAATGCCAAAAACTCCTCTGAATATTTTATATTGCTAGATGGACTCTTCCAAAAGCTTATAAAATATTTCAGGTTTATTTGAAATTATATTCTAATTATATGAATATAATTCAAATTCAAATAGCTAATGAATTAAATCCAAAGTCCCAAAAATAATTCCTTAAAAATGTTCAATATTTTGGTTGGGACCAGAACCCTTACCAAAATTATCAAACATTTAAGAAGAGCATTTTGGAGCAATGAATGAGATTTCTAGGGTTTTTGCCCTTCTTTTATTTAAGTTTTTGAGGCTTCCAAAATTCCTCAGTTCAAGTTTCGAAAATATAGACATGATGCACACATGAAGCTAGCCTAGAGCACTACCAGCAGCTAGGGATGTGACATCTCATGTCCCTCCCAGTATTAAGCTGAGGAGGAAAGGTATGGAGGGCTCCGGACTAACCTCGCCGCTGAACACGTTTCCTTCACGAGGGCTGCTCGCACGTCAAGGGGGAACCCTGAGCATCGCGACTCAGGGGCCTCACTAGTCACATAGGCCCTCGCCCCTTGGTGTCGTCCTGGAAATCCAGACGCCCCAACGGTGGTTGAGGAATGCGCGGGGTTGGGCCCTGCCGATGCAAAACACAAAGGCAAACAAGAAGGAAACCAAGCATGAGAAGGAAATCGCGGAGTCCTAACAGTTATTATATGCACCAAATGTTCTGAAAATTCAAACAAAGTCTTACACCTCCATGAGGCACGATAAATGTCGCACGGTAAAATCTTGGAGGAAGGGCCATCGCTGCTGCTAGCCCCAGTCACAGGGAGCTTGTCGTCAACATCGCTGCCGCCATCATCGCCGCCGCTGGCCTCCACCGCCGTAGGCTTGGTGTCGGGGACGCAGAAAAACTTGTTTAGCAACGCATCCACGTGACCCTTCACGGCCTCTTCAGCAGGGGACGGGACTCAGGAGCAACCAGACGGATCGCTGTGTCGAAGTTGAAGCCTAGATCCTAGAGGTAGAGCTTGCTGAAGACGCGCTTCGCAGCTGCAGTGAAGAGCAAGCGACACTCCTCATCCAAGATGAAGTCCACTTCAGCGACAGCAACCTCAAGCGCTTCGGCAAGCTTGGAGGAGAGCCCTGCAAAGCCGCCCTCAGGGGCCACCAGCGGCTCCTCAAATCCTCCACTGCAGATGGAATGTAACGCCTGATGAGACCTGAGCTTGAAAGAGGGGAAGGCGTCGCACTCCACGACCACTTTCTTCTTGGTGGCGACGAGGGTCTTCTTCCTGGCATCCAGCTGGCTGTCGCCTTGGAGACAAGATAGGCATGGGAGATCTGGTCTTCGGCCACCTCCTCCTTCAGCTTGGCCACGCGATCGCGTTCCGCGACCTGGTCAGCAGATACCTGGGTCAGTTCGGAGTCATGATCAGCGAGCTTCGCCTCACGGGCCTTGAGGTCCTCCTCCGACTGGG
Source organism: Triticum dicoccoides (assembly GCF_002162155.2). NCBI lineage: Eukaryota > Viridiplantae > Streptophyta > Magnoliopsida > Poales > Poaceae > Triticum > Triticum dicoccoides. The sequence continues at coordinate 440,872,870 of NC_041383.1, read as the reverse complement.
AAAGGACACCGCAAGATTGAACCCAAAGCTAAGCACTTCTCCCATTGCAAGAAAGATCAATCTAGTAGGCCAAACCAAGCTGATAATTCGAAGAGACTTGTAAAGATAACTTAATCACACATAAAAGAATTCAGAGGAGATTCAAATATTTCTCATAGATAAACTTGATCATAAACCAACAATTCATCGGATCTCAACAAACACACCACAAAAAGAGTTGCATCGAATAGATCTCCAGGAAGATCGAGGAGAACTTTGTATTGAGATTAAAAGAGAGAGAAGAAGCCATCTAGCTAATAACTATGGACCCTAAGGTCCGTGGTAAACTACTCCTAACTCATCGGAGAGGCCTTGGAGATGATGTAGAGGCCCTCCATGGTCGATTACCCCTCCGATGGAGCACCGGCGAAGTCTCCAAGATGGGATCTCGTGGATACAGAAGGTTGCGGCCGTGGAAATAGTTTTTCGCCGTGCTCCTGGATGTTTTCGGGGTACATGGGTATATATAGGAGGAATAAGTAGGTCGGTGGATGCTCGAGGGGCCCACGAGGGTGGGGGGCGCACCCACTTCCAGGGGGCACGCCGGGCACCCTCGTGGCCGCCTCCTCTATTGCTTGACGTCCACTCCAAGTCCCCTGGATCACGTTTGTTCCAAAAAGATCGCTTCCAAAGTTTTCATTCCGTTTGGACTCCGTTTGATATTCCTTTTCTTCGAAACACTGAAATAGGCCAAAAACAGCAATTCGGCCTGGGTCTCCGGTTAGTAGGTTAGTCCCAAAAATGATATAAAAGTGAAAAGTAAAGCCCATAAACATCCAAAACGGGTAATATAATAGCATGGACCAATCAAAAATTATAGATACATTGGAGACATATCAAGCATCCCAAAGCTTAATTCCTGCTCGTCCTCGAGTAGGTAAATGATAAAAATAGAATTTTTGATGTGGAATGCTACCTAGTATAATTCTCAATGTAATTTTATTTATTGTGTCATGAATGTTCAGATCCAAATGATTCAAAATAAAAGTTCATATTGACATAAGAAATAGTAATACTTCAAGCATACTAACTAAGCAATCATCTCTTCTCAAAATAACATGGCTAAAGAAAGTTCATCCCTACAAAATCATATAGTTTGGTCATGCTTCCATTTTCGTCACACAAGAATGCTCTCATCTTGCACACCCCCAATGACAATCCAAGCAATTGTTTCATACTTTAGTAATCTCAAACTTTTTTCAACTTCCACGCAATACATGAGCGTGAGCCATGGATATAGCACGATGGGTGGAATAGAATATGATGATGGAGGTTGTGTGGAGAAGACAAAAAGGAACAAAGTCTCACATTGACGAGGCTAATTAATGGGCTATGGAGATGCCCATCAATTGATGTCAACATGAGGAGTAGGGATTGCCATGCAATAGATGCACTAGAGCTATAAATGTATGAAAGCTCAACAAAAGAAACTAGTGGGTGTGCATCCAAATTGCTTGCTCACGAAGACCTAGGGCATTTTGAGGAAGCCCATCGTAGGAATATACAAGCCAAGTTCTATAATGAAAAATTCCCACTAGTATGTGAAAGTGATAACATAAAAGACTTTCTATATGAAGAACATGGTGCTACTTTGAAGCACAAGTGTGGAAAAGGATAGTAACATTGCCCCCCTTTTTATTTTCTTTTTCTTTTCTTTTCCTTATTTTGGGCCTTTTTTTCCTTTGGCCTTTCTCTTTTTTTATTTTTTTTCTTCGGCCTTTCTTTTTTTCTTTTTGGCCTTTTTTTTTATTTGGGGACAGTGCTCTAATAATTATGATCATCACACTTCTATTTATTTACAACTCAAGAATTACAACTCAAAACTAGAACAAGATATGACTCTATATGAATGCCTCCGACAATGTACTGGGATGGGCAATGAATCAAGATTGACATGTATGAAAAATTATGCATGGTGGCTTTGCCACAAATACGATGTCAACTACATGATCATGCAAGGCAATATGACAATGATGATGCGTGTATTGATGATGAACGGAACGGGGAAAGTTGCATGGCAATATATCTCGGAATGGCTATGGAAATGCCATAATAGGTAGGTATGGTGGCTGTTTTGAGGAAGATATAAGGAGGTTTATGTGTGATAGGGTGTATCGTATCGCGGGGTTTGGATGCACCGGCGAAGTTTGCACCAACTCTCAAGGTGAGAAAGGGCAATGCACGGTACCGAAGTGGCTAGCAATGATGGAAGGGTAAGAGTGCGTATAATCCATGGACTCAACATTAGTCATAAAGAACTCATATACTTATTGCAAAAATCTACAAGTCATCAAAAACCAAGAACCACGTGGATGCTCCTAGGGGGATAGATTGGTAGGAAAAGACCATCGCTCGTCCCCGACCGCCACTCATAAGGATGACAATCTAAGAAAACCTCATATTTTACACAACTTTTACCATACGTGCATGCTACGGGACTTGCCAACTTCAACACAAGAATTCTTTAAATTCATAATTACTCAACTAGAATGACTCTAATATCACCACCTCCATATCTCAAAACAATTATCAAGTATCAAATTGATCATAGCATCCAATTCACTTCCTATGATAGTTTTTATTATACCCAACTTGGATGCCCACTATTCTAGGACCAATTTTATAACCATAGCAAATACCATGCTGTTCTAAAATACTCTAAAAATAATATAAGTGAAGCATGAGAGGTTAACAATTTCTACAAAATTAAGCTACCGCCGTGCTCTAAAAGATATAAGTGAAGCACTAGAGCAAAAACTGTCTAGCTCAAAAGATATAAGTGAAGCACATAGAGTATTCTAATAAGTTCTAATCAAGTGGGCTTCGCCCAAAAGGTGTGTGCAGCAAGGATGATTGTGGTAAACTAAAAAGCAAAGACTAGTATCATACAAGATGCTCCAAGCAAAACACATATCATGTGACGAATAAAAATATAGCTCCAAGTAAAGTTACCGATAGATGAAGACGAAAGAGGGGATGCCTTCCGGGGCATCCCCAAGCTTAGGCTTTTTGTTATCCTTTAATATCTTGGGGTTCCATGGGCATCCCCAATCTTAGGCTCTTGCCACTCCTTATTCCATAGTCCATCAAATCTTTACCCAAAACTTGAAAACTTCACAACACAAAACTCAACAGGAAATCTTATAAGCTCCGTTAGTGTAAGAAAGAAAAACCACCACATAAGGTACTGCAATGAACTCATTCTTTATTTATATTGGTGTTAAACCCACTTTATTCCAACTTCTCTATGGTTCATACCCCCCGATACTTGCCATAGATGCATCAAAGTAAGAAAACAACACACAAAAAACAGAATCTGTCAAAAAACAAAACAGTCTGTAGCAATCTGTAACTCTCAAATACTTATGGAACTTTAAAAATCCTACACCAATAGGAAGTCCTAGGCAATTTGTCTATTGATCTACAGCAAAAAGAATCAATGCAAAATCACGTTTCTGTGAATTACTAAAATTATTTTCATGTGTGCAAAGTTTCTACTTTTCAGCAGAATCAAATTAACTATCACCATAGGTTATCCTATAGGTTCTACTTGGCACAAACACTAATTGAAACATGAAAACACATCTAAACAGTAGGTAGGTGAAATATTTATTACTAAACAGAAGCAAAAAGCAGACAACAAAAATAAAATTGGGTTGCCTCCCAACTAGCGCTATCGTTTAACGCCCCTAGCTAGGCATAAAAGCGAGGATAGATCTAAGTAGTGCCATCTTTGGCACTCAATTCCTCCATAGAGCACTTATAATCTTTAAGGGTCTCTCCCTTTTTAGCAATGATTAAGCTCCTAGGCAAGAATTCAAGAAATTCATTTTTAGCAAAAGTTTCCTTAATGATAGAGAGACAATTGGGGTGAACACTTATTGATTTGAGATCCACATTTCCCTTATTAGAAGATTCACCCTTATTTTTAGGAACAGTAGGAGGATTTGGAGTGTTTTTCATGGATGAAAAGGCCGACCCTAAGTTGGTAATAATATCCTCAAGTTTACCGATTCTCGTAGAATCTAGATCTATTCTTTCATTAACTATAGGTTCTTTCTCTTTTGAAAATTTTCAAAGTAACTCCAACCCTAGATCCATATTGGGTAATTTGGTTATGAATATTTTTATCTAAATTTTCAATTAACTCAACAGTGGCAACTTTATTTTCAATAATTTCAAGCCTTTGCATCACATGTTCTAGGGTCAAAATAGTCCCATTTACCAAGAGAGGAGGAGGACCAAACAAATCTAACATAACATTATAAGCATCAAAAGTATGGTTATCCAAAAAATTCCCTCCGGTAATGGTATCAAGAATGCATCTATTCCACGGAGTAATGCCTGCATAAAAATTGCAAAGAAGAACGGAAGTAGAAAGCTTCCTAGTAGATCTATTTTGAGCATTGCAAATTTTATGCCAAGCATCTTTTAGATTTTCTCCCTCCCTTTGCTTAAAATTAAGAATTTCATGTTCGGGAGAAATAACGAGGATAGGAGGACTAGCCATGATGACGAGCAAAAAAAAGACAAGCGAAAGAGAGAGGAGATTGGGAAAGAGAGGGCGAATAAAACGACAAGGGTGAAGTGGGGGAGAGGAAAATGAGAGGCAAATGGCAAATAATGTAATGCGAGGGAGATGAGTTTGTGATGGGTACTTGGTATGTCTTGACTTGAGAGAAGGCCTCCCTGCCAACGGCGCCAGAAATCCTTCTTGCTACGTCTTGAGCTTGCGTTTGTTTTCCTTGAACAGGAAAGGGTGATGCAGCAAAGTAGTGTAAGTATTTCCCTCAGTTTTTGAGAACCAAGGTATCAATCCAGTACGAGGCTCCTCAGAAGTCTCACGCACCTACACAAACAAATAAGAACCTCGCAACCAACGCAATAAAGGGGTTGTCAATCCCTTCCCGGCCACTTGCGAAAGTGAGATCTGATAGAGATAATATGATAAGATAAATATTTTTGGTATTTTTATGATATAGATTGGAAAATAAAAGATGCAAATAAAAGTAGATGATAAACTTATATGATAAAAGATAAACCCGGGGGTCATAGGTTTCACTAGTGGCTTCTTTCAAGATAGCATAAGTATTACGGTGGGTGAACAAATTACTATCGACCAATTGATAGAAAAGCGAATAATTATGAGATTATCTAGGCATGATCATGTACATAGGCGTCAAGTCCGTGACAAGTAGACCTACTCCTGCCTGCATCTACTACTATTACTCCACACATCGACCGCTATCCAACATGCATCTAGAGTATTAAGTTCATAAGAACAAAGTAACGCATTAAGAAAGATGACATGATGTAGAGGGATAAACTCATGCAATATGATATAAACCCCATCTTTTTATCCTCGATGGCAACAATACAATACGTGCCTTGCTGCTCCTGCTGTCACTGGGAAAGGACACCACAAGATTGAACCCAAAGCTAAGCACTTCTCCCATTGCAAGAAAGATCAATCTAGTAGGCCAAACCAAAATAATAATTCGAAGAGACTTGCAAAGATAACTTAATCACACATAAAAGAATTCAGAGGAGATTGAAATATTTCTCATAGATAAACTTGATCATAAACCCACAATTCATCGGATCTCGACAAATACACCACAGAAAGAGTTACATCGAATAGATCTCTAAGAAGATCGAGGAGAACTTTGTATTGAGATTCAAAGAGAGAGAATAAGCCATCTAGCTAATAACTATGGACCCGAAGGTCTATGGCAAACTACTCACAACTCATTGGAGAGGCCTTGGAGATGATGTAGAGGCCCTCCATGGTTGATTCCCCCTCCGGCGGAGCGCCGACGAAGGCTCCAAGATGGGATCTCACGGATACAGAAGGTTGCGGCGGTGGAATAGTTTTTCATGGTGCTCTTGGATGTTTTCGGGGTACATGGGTATATATAGGAGGAAGAAGTAGGTCGGTGGATGCTCGAGGGGCCCACGAGGGTGGGGGGCGCACCGGGCACCCTCGTGGCCGCCTCCTCTATTGCTTGACGTCCACTCCAAGTCCCCTGGATCACGTTTTTTCCAAAAAGATCGCTCCCGAAGGTTTCATTTCGTTTGGACTCTGTTTCATATTCCTTTTCTTTGAAACACTGAAATAGGCAAAAAACCAGCAATTCGGGCTGGGCCTCCGATTAGTAGGTTAGTCCTAAAAATGATATAAAAGTGTAAAGTAAAGCCCATAAACATCCAAAACGGGTAACATAATAGCATGGAACAATCAAAAATTATAGATACGTTCGAGACGTATCACTATGTCGGTCTGGAGCCACCCCGAAACAAGCCATAGGGGCTCCATTGCGAGGCACTTGTCGGTGTCTTGGAGGTCGGTCCGGATCCGGCCAAGCGTGGTGTAGGCCTCATCTAAGGCCCCATGCCTGATCAAGGGGCCGTAGTCCGCGAGCGCGAGGGCCTGGCAAGGAGGCGATACTAGCGCGTCGACCGATGCTATGGCCATGGAAGTGGTGGCATGGAGGGCTTAGGGTACCGGAGGCTCCAGGCTCCCCTGGGAGAGAAGAGGGCGGATGACTTCAGAACCTGCTAGCCTATGGGGGCTAGCTCCTCCTGAAGCTGCATCACCATGTCCTCGGGGACGGACTCCATCACAGGGGGGGGGGGGGCAAGGGGTCACCTCCTTCGCCAGCGCCGGGGTTGCCGCCGCCGCGACAAGGATTGTCACCTCCTGAACCCCAGCATCCTCGGCGTATGTCCCCCCAAGTGGCACCGGCGAGGCATGAGGAGCAGGCGGTGCACCCAAGCGCTTGGGTATGGAGCTGCCTGAGCGTCCAGGGACTGCACTAGGCTGGTGCGACGCGCTCTCACGCCCGCCGCGGCCACGGCCAAAGGCTGACAGTGCCCCCAGGACAGGGGGATCCTTCAGCACGGTGCTTGCCTTCTTCTTCATCATGTTGCTGCATCTGGTCATCAAGAAAGTGGGTGCTGTTAGCACAATTGCAATATATGCTTGACCCAAGGGCAAGGTAGGTTACTAACTCCTCAGAGTCGATCCACTTGCTATTTTTCTCCTTCTCAACAAAGGCCAGGACGCCCCCGCCCTTCTTCGGCATTGCATTGGTCGCGTCCATGGGGCGGGTGGGGTGCTCCTCGATAGGCCCTGACATGGTGCCACCTCCTGAGAAGGTGAGGATGTCGCTCTGAGGAGTCGCGGCCGGTATGACCGCGTCCGTCTCGGCAGCAGCCGCCCAGTCTTTCAGCTGCGGGTCGCACCGGGATGACGCAGATGTCTCAGCCGCCCCGCTGGCGCGTGGAGAACCCTTTGGAGGGGCCGCAGCCGTGCTCTTCTTCGGGGTCACCCGACCAGATGCCCATGTGGCCTAGGGGCGGGCCCTGACCTCTTGAGGACCCTGGTGGAGGCGGGGAATCTGTGGCCGGGGGCTCATCGGCGTCATCGTCGTCTTCAAGGTGGTGAAGGAGCTCACTCTGTGACAGGGGGGGGGGGACACCTCCTCCAGGTCATCGTCCTCGATCGCCTCCGAGTCCTCTTCGCCGCCGCTGCCGCCAAAGGACACCGGCATAGGGGAGTTGGGATGCTCGGACGACACGAGCCCCCTCTCATCGAAGGCAGACATGGCAGCGACCAGTTCCCCCTATTGTCACGATGGTACAACGGGGTGTAGGCCTTGGGGAGGTCCCCTGGATGACTATTGAGCAGGACGGCCAGGGCCTTGTCCAGCTCCTTACCCGTCAGGCTGGCGGGGCGCAGCCTGATGTCATCCGTCGCTCCCTGAAAATCCCTAATGGGCCTCATGTCTGACTAGGGAGGTGCCAGGCGCTGCGTCGAGAACTCCTTCATGAGCATTCCCCCCGTCAGCCGCTTGGCATCCATGTCCGAGGATATCCTCTTCAAGATTGGCTCCGCCCGGGGGCCAGAGAGCTTGGCATGGTCCACTTCTGAAGCCGCTCAGGCAGCTCTGTTGGCAGCTCCAGGCATGGGTTGAGACCCTTGGTGTCCAGGAAGACCCAAAAATTCCACAAGCCCTCCACCTTCTTACCGGCCTTTAAGAGCACATTCCCCTTGTGGACCGCGATGAAGGAAACGCAAGCGGAGCGCTGCGTCCGGTCGTGCAGCCGCAAGCTAAAGAAATGGTGGAGGAGCGCCACGGAGGGCCTCACACGCACAAAGGCCTCATAGTAGAAGGCGAAGATGGACAAGAGGAGGATGGAGTTGGATTGAAGATGGAGGGCCTGGATCATGTAGTGGCCGAGGACGACGTAGAAGAACTCAAGGAGGGGCGGCACGAGCCCCGAGAAGATGTTGTGGAGGAAGAAGGGGTAAACCGTCCGTGCAAAGGTACTCCGCTCAAGGGAGCCGTCCCAGATCATAGTCTCGCCCCACTCGTCCTTGTACACCGTCTGCGGGAGCATGGGGGCAAGATGCTCCTCCTCAGCGATGGAGGACGCGTCAAGTGCTGGCAAAGGAGAGGAGGAGCTCGCGGCTTGGACCACAGGCTTCGACTTCCTAGATGCCATTCACGGGGTCATCAGCGTTGGCGTAGGCGAAGGAAGGAGGCGGAGTTGCGATTGGATCTGGAGAAGCTTTTGGCTGGAGAAGGGGATCAGGAGCAAGGCGAGAGAGCAATGATGACTCTATGAACTGCGCTAGTCTTTTGTCAGCCTGGGCAGTTGTCGAGGCGATGTAGGGGAGTAGAGGCGCACGCGTCCCATCGAGCATCACACGTCAAGCCTGGCCCGCAGGCTATTGGGGCTCGCGGTGCTTCAGCCTACTCTCCTTGTCTTTGCCTCGAAGCTAGCCTGAGCACGCCTTGGGCCCGGGGGCTACTGTCGACATTCTGGGATCGGGGGTACCAAGATCTGTCTGCCTGCAACCCATGGCATGGCTCCCTCGACGGCCTGATATGGCCCAGCGGCAAGGTCTGTAAGATAATACCCTCGTGAGGTCCCCCGGCCTCGTCAGGAGAGCGACATCAAGACCCCCCAAGGGGAAGCTCTCCCAGACTGCCTCCCCAGGAGCTGAGATTTCTATGTAGGTACCCAACCTCCCGAGGCACTCGATAATGCAAGCCATGACGACCATGGCTAGGCGGGCGCCAGCAGGCGCAGAGGAGGACAGTTTCCTTTTCAGTGTTAAGCAAGCAAGTGCAGGCATGGGTTCCCAAGGAATTCCGCGAAGCTTTCCATTCTGGTGCAACGAGACCAAGACCACAAGCTCAGCAGGACGGATGTCACCGTCGATCCCATCTCCGCGTCACTACTAGAAGCTTTGCAAGCAATGACCACCTTTCGTCGATATTAGATGTACTTCTTGTTCCCTTTCAAACTGGTCATTGTGGGATCCTTTCCCGCCTAAGTTTTGAGGGAAGAGGAGCAAGGGCACAATAAATATAGACTAGCCACCACCGTAGACAAGGATCCAACCCATTCCATCCTCACCACTTGAGCCCTCCCAAGGACGCTCATACATTGTACTAGTTCATCCTCAGCCTCCTCTTGAGGCCAATCCACCACAAAGCAAGAGTAGGGTTTTACACCGCAAGGTGGACCGAACATGGGTAAACTGTTGTGTTTGTCTTCTTCCCTGCTTGAACGAACTCAACAAGGCTAGGCTGTGGGGTGGTGAGCTAGATACCTGAGCTTGTTGAGATCTTCGCACACGCCCTAGAGTTCGAACCTTCTTGGATATGCGGAGCCTTGAATCCGATAGGTTCTCCACAATATGATTTTTGTTCCATAATATTTGGTAGACCTTTCTTGAATACTGTTAAATCTAAGATTGATAAGCTAAAGAAACTGGCAATGTTAACTTTGGTGATATATCTCATGAGTTTGATTTCTCTAAGTTTCGTAGACAACCTCATGATAAAGAATTGCCTAGTAAAGATGAAATTATTGGTCTTGCTTCTATTGCCATACCTCCTACTGATCCCTTAGAACAATATTTGCTAGACCATTAAAATGGTATGCACTTGAATGAGAGAAATGAAATAGATAAGATGTTCTTTGATCAACCTCCTATTCTTAAACACAAATTGCCTGTTGAAACTCTAGGAGGTCCTCCTCCACCTAAAGGTGATCCTGTGTTTGAACTAAAACAATTGCCTAATACGCTAAAATATGCTTATCTTAAAAGAAGATATATCTTTTTATTATTAGTGCTAGCCTTTCAAAGTATGAAGAAAATAGACTATTTAAAACTCTGAAGAAGTACCGCGCTGCTAGTGGATATACTCTTGATGATCTTAAGGGCATTAGTCCCACTCTATGTCAGCACAAGATTTATATGGAACCTAATGCCAAACTAGTTGTTGATCATCAACGACGATTAAATGCTAAGATGGAAGAAGTCGTAAGAATTGGAATATCAAAGCTTCTGGAAGCAGGTATAATTTATCCTATAACTTATAGTATATGGGTAAGTCCCATTCGTTGTGTTCCTAAGAAAGTAGGCATTACTGTTGTTCCTAATGATAAAAATGAACTTATTCCACAAAGAATTGCGACTGGCTATAGGATGGTAATTGATTTTAAAAAACTAAATTAACCTACTAGAAAAGATCATTACCCCTAGCCTTTTATTGATCAAATGTTAGAAAGATTGTCTAAGCATACACACTTTTTCTTTCTTGATGGATATTCCAGTTTCTCTCAAACACCTATATCACAACCCGACCAAAAGAAAACCACTTATACTTGTACTTTTGGAACTTAAGGTTATAGACGTATGCCTTTTGGTTTATGCAATGCACTTTCTACCTTTCAAAGATGTATGACTGCTATATTCTCTCACTTTTGTGAAAAGATTGTTGAGCTTTTCATGGATGATTTCTCCATTTACGGACATTCTTTTGATGATTGCTTAACCAACCTTGATCAAGTTTTGCAGAGATGAAAACAAACTAATCTTGTTTTGAATTGGGAGAAGTGCCACTTTATGGTGAATGAAGGTATTGTCTTGTGGCATAAAATTTCTGAGCGTGGCATTGAAGTGGATAAAGCTAAAGTTGGTGCAATTGAGAAAATGCCATGTCCTAAGGATGCTAAAGGTATAAGAAGTTTCCTTGGTCATGTTGGTTTCTATAGGAGGTTTATTAATGACTTCTCTAAAATTTCTAGGCCTCTTACTAATCTATTGCAAAAGGATGTTCCATTTGTTTTTGATGCTGATTGTGTAGAACCCTTTGAAACACTTAAGAAAGCCTTAACTTCTTTACCTATTGTTCAACCACCTGAGTGGAATTTAGACTTTTAAATTATCTATGATGCTAGTGATTATGTTGTTGGTGCTGTTCTAGGGAAAAGAGTTGATAAGAAATTAAATGTTATACACTATGCTAGCAAAACTCTAGACAGTGCCCAAAGAATTATGCTACTACTGAGAAAGAATTTCTAGCAGTTGTGTTTGCTTGTGATAAATTCAGACCCTACATTGTTGATTCTAAAGTAATTGTTCACATTGATCATGCTGCTATTAAATACCTTATGGAAAATAACGATGGTAAACCTAGACTCATTAGGTGGGTTCTGCTGGACAAGAATTGGACTTGGATATTACTGATAGTAAGGGAGCTAAGAATCCTGTAGAAGATAACTTGTCTAGGTTGGAAAATATTCTTGAAGACCCACTACCTATTGATGATAGCTTTCCTGATTAAAAACTAGCTGTTAGAAATGCTTCCTGTAATACTCCTTGGCATGCAGACTATGCTAAGTATATTGTTGCTAAATTTGTACCACCTAGTTTACATACCAGCAAAAGAAAAAATTCTTGTTTGATTTAAGACATTACTTTTGGGATGAGCAACATATTTATAAAGAAGGGGTAGATGGTATTATTAGACATTGTATACCTGAGCATGAACAGGAACAAATCCTATGCAAGTGTCACTCCGAGGCTTACCTTGCGGGAGACAGAACTGCACACAAGGTGTTACAATCTGGTTTTTATTGGCCTACTATTTTCAAGGATTCTTGTAAATTTGTCTTGTCTTGTGATGAATGTCAAAGAATTGGCAATATTGGTAGACGTTAGGAAATGCCTATGAATTATTCACTTGTTATTAAACCATTTGATGTTTGGGAATTTGATTATATGGGACCTTTTCCTTCCTCCAATGGGTATACTCATGTTTTGGTTGTTGTTGATTATGTTACTAAGTGGGTAGAAGCTATTCAACTAGTAATGTTGATCATAACACTTCCATCAAAATGCTTAAAGAAGTTATTTTCCCGAGGTTTGGAGTCCCTAGATATCTAATGACTCATGGTGGTTCACATTTTATTCATGGCGCTTTCCGTAAATTGCTTGCCAAATATGATGTCAACCATAGAATTGCATCTCCCTATCACACTCAATCTAGCGGCAACATTGGACTGTGCAATGGAGAAATAATGTTAATTTTGCAAAAGACCTTCAGTAGGTCTCGAAAGAATTGATCTAAGAAACTAGACGATGCATTATGGGCTTATAGAACTGCTTATAAAATTCCTATGGGTATGTCTCCATATAAAATGGTTTATGGAAAAGCAAGTCATTTGCCTCTTGAGTTAGAACATAAAGCATATTCGGCAATTAAAGAACTCAATTATGATTCAAACAGGCCGGTGAAAAGAGGTTATTTGATATTAGCTCACTAGATGAATGGGGAACCCAAGCTTATGAAAATGCCAAATTGTTTAAAGAAAAAGTTAAAAGATGGCATGAAAAAATAATCCAAAAGTGGGAATTCATAGTGGGTTAGTATGTTCTATTTTACAATTCTCGTTTAGACTTTTTGCAGGAAAACTTCTCTCTAATTGGGAAGGACCATACATCATTGAGGAAGTTTTTCATTCTGGAGCTATTAAGATCAATAACGCTGAAGGCACTAATCTGAAGGTGGTCAATGAACAAAGAATTAAGCATTATATCTTTGGTATGCATATTAATGTTGAAACTAACATTATTCAAACCGTGACACCATAGGTATTCATAAAAGAGACCTTCCAGAACACTCAAGAACCCTAAAAAGGAAGAGGTACATGATATGGTACCGACTCAAAAAATTCCTTAAAAATATTTTCTGTCCTTTTTGGAATATTAGAAAAAATACAAAAATAAGAATCACAGTAGGGGACGACCCAGGTGCCCACTAGGCACCAGGGTGCACCTACCCCCTGCGCGCCCTGGTGGGTAATGGGCCCTTCGTAACCCTTCCCAACCGTGTTTTCTTCTGGATTACTTGTTTTGCAAGATAAAAATTCTTTATATATACTCCCGGACATTTTGACTGCCGCATCGTGCAGATATCCTCTTTTCTTGTTTCATGCTATTTTCCTGGCAGATCCGAAAGTATGTCATCTCGAGGCTCAGATGGGAGAGCTTGATATCACACTATCTTGTAGATCCAAAGATATATGGGGATATAGACCCCTATGGATGGTCCACGGAGGAGGAGCAAGATGACAACTTGAAGGAAATGGGAGACGCGAGCTCAGATGAAGATGATGTCCCTCTACCTCAACTAGGAGATATGCATGTGGATTTCAAGAAGTCGAGCCTCCCAAACTCAGCAAACAAATCTAAGATTCAATTTATCCCGTCCCATTTTCTACAGGAAAGCAATGAGGCATGATGTAAAAAAGGTATTGAAGCTTGATCAAGAAGTCGATGATTTGAGGGAGGAAAATTTAATCTTCAAACATAAGCTGGACAAGCTCACCACTTCATCACCACCACCACCAAAGAAGGAGACTTGAGTACATAGGTATTGGCACTGCCCTTGGCTTGTGCCAACACTACAAAAAAAAGACGCATCCGTGACATTTGTGCCGAACGAAATTTTTTCATCATGCTTATGACACTTCTATGACGATAATTGTGACAAAACCCGGTATCATCATAGATGTGTTGGCCTCCTACTTCTGTGACAAAAAATCATGACAGAAAATGGGCTTTTCGTCCTGGGCGGGCCGGAGACGCAACTGCATGACATTCTTTGGGCCATCCATGACGGAAAAAACCGTGGTAGAAGCGAGGGTGAGGAAAATATCGGGGAGTTCCCGGTTACGATGGGTGGTCGGGGCTGAGCGATGCCCGGAGGGATTGTGCGTTTCTCTCATACACGTACACGCATGGGTGCGAGGAGTTGGGCTCTAACTGAACCTGAGGGAGGCATTGGCCTACTGAACCCAAGCGATTGCACTGGCTACATGTTACTGAACCCGAGCGATCAATCGATCCCTGGCTGTTAACTGAACCCGATCAAGCGATTCCTTCGCTACTGCTGCTAACTGAAGTCGATCGACCTGCTGCCTCTTGATGAACAATGAGCATTGTTGGGGATTGGATGAACAATTCCCGGTGGGGGTTGGATGAACAGGACCCTGTTGGGGTAGAGGTCGTTGCCACTGGATGAACAGGACCCCGATCGAGCCGGTTGGGGGTGGATGAACAGGACCCCGTGGACGACTGGTTGAACAGTAGCCGGTGGAGGGCTGGTTGAATAGTAGCCCATGGAGGGGTGGTTGAACAGTAGACGATGGAGGCTGGATAAATAGGAGCCCATGGATGAACAATAGCTGGTGGAGGCAGGAGGGAGACGTCGTGGATGAACAGTCGCAGGTGGGGACTAGAGGAGGTCGACGGTGGATGAACAATAGCCCGTGGAGGCTAGAGCGAGGCAAGAGACAGTGGATGAACAGTAGCCCGTGGAGTCCCGTTTTGTGGTATGCCACACCCTTACCGATGAACAGGACCCCCGTTTCGACCGTAGGAGGTCGAAGAGAAGTCAGTTTCCTCCGTTTCGCAGTATGCCACACCCCTCCAGATCAACAGGACCCCGTTTCGACTGTAGGAGGTCGAAGAGAAGTCTGTTTCCTCCGCTTTGCAGTACGCCAGACCTCTCCCGGTGAACATGATCCCGTTTTGATCGTAGGTCGGTCAAACAGGAGGCCGTTTCCTCCGTTATGCGGTACGCCAGGCTTTGTTTCGGATGTTATGTCCAAGCCGATTGGCTCCCGATGAACACGACACATTCTGTTGCCTCCCGATGAACAAGACGATGCAGTTTCTCCGTTCCGACCCAGCCGGTTGGCTGCCGATGAACAGGACACCGCCGTTGCTCTCCACTGCCTCTCCATGTACACGAGCCAAGGCCGTACTTATGACTGAGTAGGCGTTCGAGACCCCGCCCGTATGTACGTACATGGCCATATTTACTTTCTTGACCCTGGATGTACGTACGTGTACATGATATTGACGGGACTGCGTGACATGCTACGTTTGCACCTCTAGTATGACACGGGCCCTTCCTTACTCGGCCACGGTTCATCTCTATAGCCTGTTGACAGATCGATCGACCAGTATGTGCGTACATGTTCGCGACCAGAATGACAACGCTACGTATGCTTCGACCAGGTGGGTCCCGACTGTCAGGGAGGATAAGAAGGTAGTTCCTTGCGTGTGAAGTTATTGCTGGTGGGTCCCAGCTGTCAGGGGGAGAATCTTTTCTTTTGCCCATAATATCGCCGCACTTCATTGCGTGCAAAGATGTAGCTGGTGGGTCCCAGCAGTCAGGGGGAAACGTAATTTTCGTGAAATATGGTGGCATGTCCGGTGGGTCCCTGCTGTCAGGTTAAGGAATAATTATTTTACGCGTAATAAGGTTGCACTTCCTTGCTGCGGCCGTGGACCCAGCTGTCAGCCTCTCCACGTACAATACTCTTCCGATGGAAGTCGTTCCTTGACCACATTGACCACGCCGCGCCGAGAGCACCAACGTGGTGGACGACGGAGAGGCCTAGGAAGGGGATGATGCAGAGTCGGGGAAGATGCGACAGTGGATGCCCACCCGGAGAGGAGTATGAGGGGTGATGTGTTCAGCTGCGGTGTGAGGCTGCTGTCGCCGCAGAATAACAGGGCTTGTGGGTGAGTAGAGGGATGGCCTGGCCAGAGGTTGGAGTAGGGTGGGGCAGTTAGGCCTGCGCGGCAGCAGAGCCGGCCACCGGAGGCAGGAGCAGGCGGCACGACCAGCGCTTGCTTGGGTGGCTAGAGCAAGAATACTAGAGGTTGAAGAAGCACTACGACTGTTGGATGGACATCGTACAGTCACCGGAGCAAGAATCGTTCATATTGACTAAGTTGATAAAGCCCTCCATCCGCGACAACTTAGTAGACCCACAAGTCAGCCTCCCACTATGGTGGGTACAGGCTGGCAGGGGGAGTCTTCTTTTTTTGCCCGTAATATGGCCGCACTTCCTTGCGTGCGAAGATGTAGCTGGTGGGTCCGAGCTGTCAGCAGGGGGAACGTTTCTATAGCAAAACATAGAGGCCCTTCCGGTGGGTCCCTGCTATTAGGTGGAGGAATAATTATTTTACGTGTAATAAGGTTGTACTTCCTTGCTGCGCCATGGATCGAGCTGTTAGCCTCTCCATGTATAGTACTCTTCCGATGGAAGTCGTTCCTTGACCATATTGACCATGCCGCACCGAGAGCACCAAGGCGGTGGACAACGGACGGGGACGATGTGGAGACGGGGAAGACGTGGTAGTGGATGCCCACGCGGGGAGGAGTACGAGGGTTGACGGATTCGGCTGTGGTGTGAGGCTTCTATCGCCACAGAATAACAGGGTTTGTGGGTGAGTAGAGGGATGGCCTAGCCAGAGGTTGGAGTAGGTGGGGAGATCAGGCCTGTGCGGCTGTAGAGTCGTCCACCGGAGGCAGGAGCAGGCGGCATGACCGACGCTTGTTTGGGCGGCTGGAGCAAGAAGACCAGAGGTTGAAGAAGCACTACGACCGTTGGATGGACATCGTATGGTCACTGGAGCTAGAATCATTCATATTGACTAAGTTGACAAAGCCCTCCGTCTGCATCAACTTAGTAGGCCCACAAGTCAGCCTCCCGCTATGGTGGGTCCCGGCTAGCAGGGGGAGTCTTCATTTTTTTGCCCTAATATGGCCGCACTTCCCTGCATGTGAACATGTAGCTGGTGGGTCCGAGCTTTCAGCGGGGGAACGTTTTTTTCGTGAAATACAGAGGACCTTCTGGTGGGTCCCTGCTGTCAGGTGGAGGAATAATTATTTTACGCGTAATAAGGTTGCACTTCCTTGCTATGGCCGTGGACCCAACTGTCAGCCTCTCCACGTAGAATACTCTCCCGATGGAGGTCGTTCCTTGACCACATTGACCACGCCGCGTCGAGAGAACCAAGGCGGTTGACGACGGCGAGGCCTAGGAAGCGGACGACGCGGAGCTAGGGAAGAAGCGACAGTGGATGCCCATGCGGAAAGGAGTACGAGGGTTGACGGGTTCGGCTGCGGTCGCCGCAGAATAATAGGGATGGTGGGTGATCGAGGGATGGCCTAGCCAGAGGTTGGAGTAGGGTGGGGTGATCAGGCCTACATGGCGGTAGAGCCAGCCACCGGAGGCAGGAGCAGGCGGCACAACCGGCGCTGGTTTGGGCGGCTGGAGCAAGATGACCAAATGCTGAAGAAGCACTACGACCGTTAAATGGACACCGTACGGTCACTTGAGCTAGAATCGTTCATATTGACTAAGTTGACAAAGTCCTCCATCTGCGTCAACTTAGTAGGCCCACAAGTCAGCTTCCCACTATGGTGGGTCCTAGCTAGCAGGGGGAGTATTCATTTTTGTGTGCATAATAAGTAGGCACTTCCTTGCGTGCGAAGATACAACTGGTGGGTCCGAGCTGTCAGCGAGGCGAACATTTTTTCCGTGAAATACAGAGGCCCTTCCGGTGGGTCCTGTTGTCAGATAGAGGATGTCAGCTGTCAGCCTTTCCATGTACAGTCTACTTCCGATGGATGTCGCTCGTTGACCATGTTGACCACGCCGCGACGAGAGCACCAGGGCGGTGGACGAAGGCGAGGCCTAGGAAGGGAACGACACGAAGCCAGGGAAGACTCGGCAGTTGTTTCCCACGCGGAGGGGAGTATGTGGTTTACTGGTTCGTCTGCCGTCACCGGAGAATAAGAGCAGGTGTGGGTGAGTAGAGGGATGGCTAGGCCAGCGATGGGAGAATGGTGGGTCGATGAGGCCTTAGCGGCAGCACAGCAGGCCGCAAGAGGAGGGAGCAAGCAGTCCCGCCAGCGCTTGTTTGAGCGGCTGGAGCAGGAATAGCAGAGATTGAAGAAGCTCGACGGCCGTTGGATGGACATCCAACCGTCACTTCTCTTCTGTGTTGACTAAGTTGACACGGCATTGCATGTGCTTCAACCTTTTATTTAGGAAAGAGTACGCGTCAACCTATAGGAGGCGCACAAGTCAGCCTCAAATGTGTGGAAAATAGCATACATCCCATCTACCATTATTTCTAATAATTTACAGCCCATTCGCTAATTCTTACAGATTTTTTTGGAGCCCATCTTCTTTTTGTTAGCATTAAAGCCCATATTGTGGCCACGGTTAAAAATTATACAGAATTTTGGTGGTGCGGTCAACTGTTTTTAATCCCGAAATTTTGAATCACATTCAAACTAATTTGAAAAATAAATTTATATAAATATAAAATCCAAATAATTGTCCACGCATAAAAATCAATGGAATTTAAAATCTTGAAATGAAAACAAAACGAAACTAATTCCCGGTTTGATGTGTTTTAAAAATGTACAACCCATTTCTCATTACTGATAGCCCATTATCTGGGCAAGCCGAATGAAACTCTCCTCGTCTTGAAAGGTTTGCAGCCCAGCAGGGCTGATAAAGCAAGGAGGCCTCAGTTGGGTATTTATTTTAAAAAAGTAGAACTGGGCTAGCTATTTTCAGCAAGAAAAAAACACAACTGGGCTCATGACGTGGTAAACATAAATAAAACCCTGGCTAGACGGGCCACAGCCCCCGCACAGCCCCGTTGTTACCCTGATCCGTCTTTGAAACTAGTATAAATAACAACTGCTTGTTCCTCAAAAAAAGCAAATAACAACTGCGTGACCTGCTGGGTCCTTGGTGTCAGCCACTCATTGTGTAATTCTCTCATTTATTGACTATGTTGACAATGGCGTGGGCCCCAAATGTCCAACCATTAGGAGAAACAATTTTTTTGGGCTTGTAATAACGAGGCACTTGCTTGTGTACTGCCATGACCCTTGTGGGTCCCTATTGTCATCCTCTCCACGTACAGTCATCTCCTTTTTCCTCTTAGTTGTTGACGATCTTGACAAGACAAGAGGGCGGCGCACCGCGCACGGCGAGCTAACCGAGGCAGAGGACAACAGCGAGGCATCGGACAGAATGAACAGGAGACGTGGAAGATACATTGGTCCAGTCGTAGGTGGAGGGGAGTACGAGGGTTGACTGGTTTGGGTGTGGGTGCGCGTTGGGGTTGACGTCGCCGGAGAATAACCGGACATGTGGGGAATAGAGGGAGGGACTGGCCAACGTTGGAGGGTACGGTAGGGTGGCGGAGGTGCAGTCAGTCGTGGGAGGCGGGAGCAGGCGGAACAGATGGGGTGGTTTGGTTTGGGCGGCTGGAGGAATAAGACAAGAGATAGAAGATACACGACAGATGTTGGATGTCAATCCAACGGCTACTAGACAGAATCATTTGTTGACTAGCTAGTAAGTCGACACCACCTTGGATGGGCTTTTTCCTCATGGGTCCCAAATGTCAGAATCCAAATATGTCACGGTCATGCAACCTTTCTCATGAAAATTTACAACCCATTTTGTGTGCTAGTTCAAAATAAGTTTGTGGGTGCTGGTGGGGGCTAATCACTTGGATTCTGTAATGCACAGTGAGCTCAAGCAGCCGGCGAGAGAGATGTTATTTCTCTTGGTTGGGATTTGTTACAATATTTCACTCTTAATTAAACGAATGGCAAGCCATTTCCCTTGTTTCAAAGAAAATATGACAATCACAGCCGAGTTGAAAAGGGCAATAACATCTAACTCCACCTTACAAACTGTACAAAAGCACGACGGTTAATTGTTCATCAGGTTTAGACAAAACCCAGATTGAAAAGGGCAACAACATCTAACCCCAGCACTATTTTCGGCAATCACAGTCAAATGGATTGGTCAGGTCCATAGAATGAACATCCTGGGTCGTAAAATTTACTGGATTATGACCACACGATGTTGTAAATAGAAGCCCGACACATTCATAAGCTCTTTTGTCCACCTGAAACTCCTTTTTTTTGCTCTTCGACATACCCATCTGTCAAAACCATGTTGCTGATGAACTTAAGCCTGATGGACAATAGTAACCTCGCATTCGGTAGGAAGCATGTGACAAATCTAGTGTTTGCATGGTTGGCTACATATCGTTCTAGCGTTATTGTCTTCACTCGAATGTCATGAGAAGTGAGAAAATCCGGGTGCTTACGAATCCACCGATTGGTTATAACTTTCTTACCCCGTCGTGTTGCGTAAATAGACTTGAAGATTGAAAATAATTAAGGTCTAAAAAAGTGTCAAAAGAGCAACAGCTGAACGGTTAATTCTAGTACACTATATGTGGGCATCCAATGTGCGTCAAATTATCACCTTTATATACAACTTCTCCAGACATGGAAAGCACTGCAGGAAGCCAATAATCTTGTTCAGATAAAAACTATTCATTTGGATATATAAGATCTTGACAGAATCCAACACCATTGATATGCTATCCATGGAGAAACTCTTCATTGAGTATAGAACATAATATTAGTACAAAATGTGTACTCCAAGATGATATAGAACTTATGCCCAAAAATTTAAAATGCTGCTTTTGGTTACAAGTGTAGATGATAATATACAATACCTAAATAACTATGGAGCCAAACATCATCTTGAAATGAGCACAAAGATCATGTATTACACCCAAGGTCTCCAGTTTAGGCGCAGAGACGACGGTTATTTGCGATGGTGAATAACTAGAATTAAGGATCAACCTTTGAAGTGAAGGGGCATCTTGGATGATGATCTACCTTCCATCAAAAGAAATTCCAATTCTTACAAGGTTAGGCGACTTTATTTGGAGACAACCGATTGTAAGTGAAAAGCACCAAGCACTCCAGGGCAGGGCAACTGGAGTGGATGATGCTGTGCAATGAGGCCTCCGATATACGAACCCGCTCAAGTGAAAGTTTTTTGGGAAATGGGAGTCAAAGGTTTAGTACCGGATTGTCTGGTAGGTAGCACAACGCAAAGGTGGCAGTGTGGAGAGAGGAGAAAAACCACGAGATGGACATCGATGCTGAGGGCACAAGTACATGGTGTTCGGTATCTGGTAGGTGATTTCTTGGGGAATAGTAGAACTCAAGCAGCTGTAGTTCTGTGAATTCAGAGGATTTCAGCCAGGCGTCCACCATGCAGGGCATGGTATGCTTGCTTAGGTAGCATGACGGGATGCAGAGGCTTTGAACGTCGCCCTAGTGGGAGGAGAAGATGGCTTTGGGGAGTTCAAAATCATTAAAGACAGATAGTTGACGACAGTCGAGATTAAGGGGCGCAACACGCCATAGAGGGCGCCAACAAATTGAGAGGACTTGGGTGCGGCAGCAATCCTTGGTGGGGAAAAGCGAGATGATCTCCCCAAGGATGGTGTCCGGAGATCTCTGATTCGGTCCACTCGAGATTCTACGGGTTCCGGGGATCCGATGGGGGCGAGCTCGCAGCTTCACCCCGCGCTGCAGGGTGTGGGTTCTACAACAGGCGTCACCGCTGGCGGGAGCCTCATCTTCTTGGCGCCTGGGTCAACTAACTCCATTTTCATCGAGGGCGTCGCGTCGAGCTCACGGATTTGACCAGAGTAATGAATGGCGAGCCTAGTTGTAGTGTGAGTGAAGAAGAAGGGGAGTTGGGGTTTTCCTGTAGTAGTGAGGAAGAAGGGGAGCTGGGGTTTTCTGTAGGCATGAGGTGAGGAATTTGGGGGTGTGAGGGGAACGAGCTGACATGAGGTGGGTGGGAGTGAGGAGGAAGAAGAGCACCCAGGTTTTTTTGTGGGCGGTGTGCTGGGTAGCGCCTCTTATTAAGTAAATATATGGGCTTTTGAATTGATTTTACTATTTACTAGGGTGGATGGGCTGTTTTTTCTTGGGCCCAGAGAAAAATTTACTACTAGTAAAGTGGAGACACTCTACAGCTACCCAGAAAAATAATTAATACTAGTACACTGGATAAACTACCGCTTCTGGCTCCTCCGAGGTCATCGAAACGTCTCCCTCTTCTGAATGTCGTTTTACTTTTGTTCACCGACATGCGGGCCATGCAGCGCGTGGGCCCAAATGCCATACACCAAATTAGAAGTGAATATGCAGGTGGAGAGTCACCCCGGTCATAGTGCGGCAGTAACGAGCCGTCGTATCACAAAACCCCACCTCCCTGCAGTCTAAGTTTGACGGACGAAGGAACCATCATTCCACTCTTCGCTGAATCCCCTTCTCCCTCACCATCTTCAAGAAAGTCAGCACTCGCATCTACCATTGTTCTTCTCTCCCAACGAAGGGAAGGTAAGTGGATCCGTGATGTTGGTATATTTTCATTCAGAAAAAATGAACTTTTGCAAAGCAGTAACCGATCCTCACTCTCTTTTTTGTTTCATTGTCATTGCGATTGTGTTTTCCTTTCATTAGTCTCCTAGTATTCGTCAGTTTCATGATGGGCCAAGGAGAACCAAGAAAAGATCTACCGGTGTTGGACCAGACGCGAGAGGCTAATCTCCACGAGACAGAGAGCTCCAAGAAGATGGAGGCAGCCACCGAGCTGACACTAGATACGCTCACGACCACTACTGAGATGGTCAACACCCTGTTTGAGGTTACAACCCCCGTGGCCCTGCAGGAGCAGTTTCCCCCCTTCGAGGATGTGCCCCCCCCCACTGAGCTGCCCAAGGTGATTTTCTTTTTTGCTGATCTCGATTGTTGTTTTTCATCTAAGTATGAGGTGATAAATAATGCAACATTTTATTAGCTTCGATGCCATGCTACTTCCCTGTCATGCATACTTTTGACTCTACATAGTGGTTTAAATAACTTGTGTTTCTTATATTGGAAAGTAATTTAGAATTTGTTTCTGTTTTAGTTAGAGCCTTGATGCAGACAAGGATTGTGTGGTCGTACATGTCACTCACTATGAGGTGGATGACCTGAATATACGCACTTGGAAAACAGAGTTCTTAGGCTATTGGATCTTGGAAGCCATTTGCACTTATACAAATGCCAAGATGTATTCCGGCCTCACTGTTGTCATGCGTGTTGTCTAGGGTGTACTGAAGCACAAGAAGTTCCAAGCTACTCCTTCGTTTGTGAGGCATACTATTCTTGTCAAGCTTACACAGGAAGATGATGTGGCATGCCTCCACAAACAAGTTTATGAGTGGCAAGGCCAGAAGGTTATCTTCAGGAAGGTTCACAGGATTGAGCTATTGCCGGACGTCCTCGATGATGTTCATGGCAAGGTTCGTCTTGTGTCCATCCCAAATTAGATCAAGGCATGAAATAGTTGCCCCACCTAGTGTTTAATAGTAGTTTGGATTGTGTCTAACTATCCGAACCTTGCCTATTATCGATCCCTCTGGGGCTAGTACTCTGTTTGAATCCATCTATGGAAACTGCTGCTACTTTTGTGTGCCCGTGACTCATGTGAGAACCATCCCAATTGTTGCCGAAATAGACGCGTCCTCACTAGTTTTTTCATGAATATGGCATTGGAAGACATAAGTTGTCACGGTTTATCATACGAGCAGTGTGTGCTTGATGAAATAGAGTACTCATTTGAGAACTATGCGCCGACGTATACATAGGGCACGTAAGTCTGGTTAAGTACTTGTAAACACTGTTGGTGCTACCCCACTTGTAAGCAATTGTGTAAAACACGGCACATTGGCTCAGCTCGCTTCAACACTAGAAAAGTCGGGTATCGACCAGCTAACAATCAATAATCTGCTATCTAGCATATAAGAAACTGTGTATCTTTTTACAGTGGTTCATGAAGTTAGCTGAGGCCACAATGTAAATTCCAAACATTCACATGCTAGTCCAGCCTTCATGTGGAACATTCACATTAAACTCAGCTTCATTAAATACTTGAAAAGCATAAGTTAAGCAATTTTATACATCTGAATGATTTGTAGAACATAACAAACATATACTAGTTCACAACAAAAGACAAAGTTGTGACAAGGTTTACAAATCAGGAAAAATCAAGCAAGGCTTCTCTGACCAAAGGGCCTCCCTAGGCAGGCTTTAATTTCCTTGAGTTCACTCTAGTTTTTCTTGTTGCGACCATCCAAGGTTAGGTTCTCCCAATCTAGAATAACCAATTATAATTATGTTCTCAGTTGGAATGCTGAACTGAACCATGTAGTGTACTGACTGAGGGAGTCCTGGATTCAGGGGTCTTGAGATGTCCGGCCTAGGAGTATGGGCCGAGCTGCATGGGCCATATAGGATCAAGCTGAAGAGCATCTACCGTTTCCGGATTGGACTTCTCAGTATGTGGACAGCAAGAATAGAGTCCAGAGGTTTCCTTCCCTGATAAACCGACCTCGTACAAAACCTAGACCCCCTCCGGTGTGTATATAAACTGGAGGGGTTGACTATAGAGGGTAACTTTCATCATCATCGAAATCTTCATAGGCTAGACATCTAGGGTTAGCCATTACGATCTTGAGGTAGATCAGCTCTTGTAATCTCCATACCCGTCGAATATAATCAAGCAGGAGTAGGGTTTTACCTCCATTAAGAGGGCCTGAAACTGGGTACACATTTTGTCCCCTAAGTCCTTGTTACCATCGATCTCTAAACGCACAGCTTGGGCCCCCCTACCCAAGATCTGCCGGTTTTGACACCGACATTGGTGCTTTCATTGAGAGCTCCGCTGTGCTGTCTGCAAAAAGAGATCCATGGATCACGTAGTCATCAACGGCAATATAACTTCCAGAGGGTGCCTGGCTTTCGGGCAGACCCTCCGGTTCGGCGGTTTTACCATAAGGACCAGCGCGGCCGTCGAGCCCGCCAACGCCTCTCATGGCTGCCGGACACCATCCTTGTATTGGGCCCAAGTACTCTAAAAAATTGGATCTGGCAGATGTTTCATCCTTAAACGAACTTCTATATTTGCATCACCGCCCTGGGGGTCTCAATGGACTATGATCGGATCGGGCTCAAGCCCAACCGCAGGGAATTAATCACCCACCGATCACCCACTTCATGGCAATCATAGAGGAACCGACCACAAACACTTCCCTTCCCATATTGAGGACCAAGTATGTTCGGGTCCCCGAATCCCATAAGACGGTTACTTCCCCTTCGGAAGGGACTTTACTCCCATTGGACTCTGGTTTGGGTGTAGGATTGCAAGAGCCTTTGCGCTTAGCCGGACCCGAACCGGCTACTTCAGAAGCCATACCGGCCCCGAACACGAACGTGGGACATGATCTAAAATTTAATCCACCCACCCACCACAATCTATACTCTCCAAGAAACTCAGGTCCTCCAGATATATACGACCTGATGTATGTGCGACAACAACCCTTGGAAATGGTCCACCACTTTTGGGCCAGATTCCTGCTTGTTAAAAACAAGATCAAGGACTGCTCGGACGACGACGTAGTTTCGATCTTCCACCGTAATTGTACAGATGAAGGGACATTGAATTCCCTCGACCATCGCCACATACAGAGTTTCACGGAATTATCGCATGTAGTACAAAAGTACTGTGCAATGGAAAACATATGGAGGGCCCAGAAAACTCAACTGGAGCCCGCCACCCTTACGCAGTGTGCGACCCGGGCTAAAAAATTATTCCCTGGTGAATCATCCGACCACCGGACTATGGGAAGGAAGAACAAGCCCTTCGCGGGACACAGGTCCGTTCTTGATGAACTATTGGACAAACCCTGCCCGATCCATACCACTCCGCACACTATCCCAACTCATAGCCTCCGGGCATGCTGGGTACTCCGACAAGTAGCAAAAAGTGGAGAGGCCATCCTCACCACAACTGCAGAAGGATACTCATCGGAGAAGGACAACTCTAACGTCCTAACAGTCTTCAAGACTTTCTCCTCTAACAACCGGCGCAAATGGGCGCTTTGCGACCTTGCCGAAGTCCATCAAGTTACCACACTGAGCCCATGGAACGACACGGTGATAACCTTTACGGCCGAAGACGCTCAAAGGCTCGGTCCGTCCGAGCACCTGCCGCTTTGGTACTAAACCCCAACGTTGATGGTTTCCGGCTTACGAAAGTACTCAAGGACAATGGTAGTGGACTTAACCTCATCTATGAGGACACGCTCGATAAGATGCAGATGGATCGGTGATGCATCAAGCAAAGCAACACCACCTTTCGAGGTATTATCCCTAGTCGAGAGGCGCACTGCTCTTGAAAACTCAAACTGCATGTGGTGTTCGGTACACTAGAGAACTATAGATCCGAAGAGTTGCTCTTCCATCTGGTCCCCTTTAACAATGGGTATCACACTATCCTTGGACGGGATGATTTCTCACACTTTCAAGCTATACCCCATTATGGGTACATGAAGCTCAAAATGCCCGGCCCTAATGGAATCACCACGATCTCGAGCGACCCGGAAAAAGCCCTTCGTGCCGAAAACAAAACATCATGCTTGGCCCTCGAGGCACTATCTGAAGCCTTAGCGGTAGAAGAATTAACCACCTTATGAGCTACGGTGGATAGGGACGATATGATCCTTGATAAAATATCCAAGTGCATCTCTTTCAAGCCAGCTGAAGAAATAATTCAATTCCAAGTGCACCTGACGGACCCTAATAAAATAGCGTCTATCGGAGAACAGCTGGATCTGGCAGTGGACGCCGCCCTATGCACCTTCCTGCGCGAGAATTGGGATATTTTTGCCTGGCACCCTTCAGACATGCCTGACATCCCACGAAGACTGGCCGAACACAGTCTCAACATAATTAAAGGATTCAAACCCGTAAAGCAGACACTACGGAGATTCTCCAAGCCCAAGCGTCAAGCCATTGGAGAAGATTTAGACAAATTACTAGAGGCAGGGTTCATTAGGGAAATCAAACATCCGGATTGGTTAGTCAATCTGGTCATGGTACCTAAAAAGGAAAAATCGTGGCACCTGTGTGTTGACTTCAAGGACCACAAAGGCTTGCCCCAAAGATCCTTTCCCATTGCCCCACATTGACGAAATTATTGACACAATTCCAGGACATGATTCTCTGAGTTTCCTCGATGCCTATTTCGGATACCATCAGATTAAGATGAAGGAATTGGACCAGGTTGCAACCGCATTCATCACACCTTACAGTCCCTTCTGCTTCAATTCTATGCCCTTCGGACTAAAAAACGCCGGGACTACCTACCAGCGCATGATTCAAACATGCCTAGAAAAGCAAATAGGCAAAACAGTCGAAGCATACATGGATGATGTGGTCATGAAAACAAAACATGTCGAGTCAGTGGTGGATGACCTTCGCCTCACCTTCGACAATCTCCAAACATACGAGATCCGGCTTAATCCTGAAAAATGTGTCTTCGGATTTCCGGCCGGAAAGTTGCTGGGGTTCATTGTTTTCCACAGAAGAATTGAGGCAAACCCAGCCAAGATCCGAGCTCTGTCACAGTTGGCCATGCCAACAGACCTAAAGCAGGCCCAGAAACTAGCTGGGTGCGTTGCGACTTTAAGCCGATTTACCTCCAAATTAGGAGAAAAAGCATTGCCATTATACAAGCTACTGCGCCGCACTGACAACTTCAAATGGACGGATGTAGCCACAGCCGGATTGGAAGAAATCAAGGCCTTTCTCGCAAGCAACCCAATCTTGGCCGCACCTGGCGTTGGAGAGCCTATGTTATTATACATTTCGACAACTAACCAAGTAGTCAGTGCCATCCTCGTCGTCGAGCGAGGGGAGGAGGGACATAAATTCCCCACCCAAAAACCAGTTTACTATGTATCGTAGGTCCTTACACCTTGCAAATCCCGATACCCGCACTATTAGAAGATAGCCAACACAGTCTTCATGGCATCCCGCAAGCTTCGACACTACTTTCAAGAGTGTTCGGTCACAGTATCCAAAGTATCCCCTAAATGACATCATTAATAACAGGGACGCCACTCGCAGCAGCAAATGGGCCATCGAGCTATTACCATTCGAAATCACATACAAGCCACGCCGGGCTATTAAATCCCAGGTATTGGCCGACTTCATAGCTGAATGGACGGAAGCCGAACTCCCTAAAGAGTACTACTCATACTCTAATTGGATTATGTACTTCGATGGCTCCAGAATGCTGGCCGGACTGGGGCTAGTGTAATCCTCACATCCCCTACTGGGGACATAGTCTGCTACGTACTGCAAATTATGTATATGGACTCTAATAATACAGTAGAATATGAGGTGCTACTACACGGTCTCCGCATGTTTGTATCCATGGGTATACAACACTTGGAGGTGCGCGGTGATTCGAACCTCGCAATTTCCCAGGTCAATAGAGAGTTCGATGAAAGGACCCAAAAATGGTGGCATATCAAAACGCCATATTAAAAATGTCAGCTCGGTTCGACGGACTTGAGTTCCATCATGTCGCCCAAGAATGTAATCTGGAAACCGACATCCTTGCTCGTATGGGTGCTAAGCGCGACCCCGTGCCACCCAACACCTTTGTGGAAAGGCTCTTTAAGCCATCAGTGGTGTGGCTGGGTGAGAGTGAAGAAGGCCATAAGGACCTGATCACACCCCAACCGCCGAACACAATGCAAACAACGTCGGAGGTCTGGATACTGAGATAACACCCTCTGCTCAAGAGATCATGGCGGTTATCGCCCCCAGGACTGAACCTTACCTGGCCTACCATAATAGGAAAGAGCTCCTCGACGATCAAAATGAGGCGCGATGCATAGTTCGGCGCTCCAAAGCCTTCAAAGTGCATGAGGGTGAACTATATAAAAGAAGTACAACCGGAGTCCTTCAAAGGTGTATCTCCGAAGAGGAGTGAAGGCAGCTCTTGGCAGAAATATATGCCGGCCTCGGCGGTCATCACGCCGCAGCCCGTGCCGTTGTAAGCAAGGCATTCCGGACAGGTTTTTTCTGGCCTACGGCTCGAGCTGACGCTCAAGACCTTGTCCAACGTTGCGTGGGCTGTCAACTTTTCACCAATCAGAGCCACATGCCTCCCACCGCATTAAGAGCAATCCCCATTACTTGGCCCTTTGCGGTATGGGGTCTTGACATGGTCGGACACCTTAAAGGGGGAAGCCACAAAAAGAAATACTTGCTGGCCATGGTGGACAAATTCATTAAATGGATAGAGTCCAAACCAATAAAAACAGCTGAGCCCGGAGCAATGATTGACTTTATATCCGGCATAGTCCATTGTTATGGTGTCCCACACAGTATGATCACTGATGATGGCTCTAAATTCATAGCCGATGAGGTGAAAACTTGGTGCGCTAAGTTGGGCATTAAACTTGACTATGCATCTGTATACCATCCTCAAACAAACGACCAAGTCAAATGGGACAATGGTCTGATCATGAGTGGTATTAGGCTCAGACTGGTGCACTTTTTGCGAGAATCAGATAAGCACTGGGTTGAGGAATTCGATTCCGTACTCTAGTGACTCCAGAGTACGCCCAATCGAAGGGCCGCATACACACCTTTCTTTATGGTGTACGACGCAGAAGCTGTACTGCCCTGGGATATTATTCATGACTCACCTAGAGTGCTTATGTATGAAGAGAAAGAGGCTGAACTAGATTGGTATGATGACCTAGATGGACTTGAAGAGGAGCACGATGCTGCCAAGGCCCCTTCCGCATTCTATCAACATCAGGCCATGCGTTACCAAAGCAGAGAAGTGCGGGCTAAAACATACAATGTCGAAGAACTTGTTCTACGCCTCCCTGAGAAGAAAAAGGACAAGCTCAAACCTAAATGGGAGGGCCCCTTCATAATAGATGAAGTCCTTATTGGAGGAGCCTATCGCCTTCGCAATGCCGAGGATAATCGCCTTGAGCCGAACCCATGGAACGCCGCCCGGCTCCAAATATTTTACGCATAATTCGACCTCCTTAGGTCCCATTTTAAACTAGGTTGTTTCTATTTTTTCTCCCAGTTTACTTTTTTCACCTTTCTCTCCTTAAATTGTATGTCCGGATGAACCGTATTGTGGGGAGTACGCATCTTCAAATGTGTACACCGCACCATACATGGGGGCTTCTTTTAAAGGAAGCATTTTATTTGAAAAGCTCATCAGGCTCCTTTTGTGTGTACTATCTGTTGCTTCTGCCATTATATGCACCTTTATGACTTAAGTTTTTGCCAAGCTGGGTTGCCTTTCTCCTGTGCTTATACCCTACATTCCCGATTGTTCGGCTAGGGTGTAAAGGGAGCACCTCTGCAGTTGTTACAACCGGGTTATCCGGCCCTGTACTCAGACGGGTGATGCCAAAAGCTGGCGTTCTTAAGGGAATCATTGGTCGACACATATCCAACAGGCTATTTTTGGACAAAATTTTGAAATTGGATGTTTGTACTTCAGATAAGAGTCCAGCCCAAGGAAAGGAACCCCTAACAGAACTATTTTTCTTGGAAGATGTTTCTTACATTAAAAAGTAATATAACATAACTCCGCCGAACACATTTTGTCTATTCGAGCAATATGGCCGGATTGCCCGGTTTCCAACAATACTAGTGTTTTTGAGTCAAACATAGTATACGGAAACACTCCAACTTTTTGGTTTGGAGGTAGAAGCCGAAGGTCTGTGATGACAAAATTTTCATACCATTCGGCAGGAGATAAGTTCGGTCATAAAGTACATGGGTACATCGAAGCTAATGCTCACTCCCTTTCTACGCCATCTAGTAGACTATCTAATCTACAATCTTGTTGTGAAACTTTCGCCGCTGTCATTACTTGGTCGTATACCCATCTTACGGGAATTTCATTCCCGTCAGGTCCCCGTGGTCCAACTCTGGCCATATGGTTCGGGTCAAAACTAGTATAGCGTGTCTTCACCATGGCCCATGCCTCTCGAGAGCCTTCACGGCATGCGAATTTCTTCCACAGCTAGAAACGACGCCAGGCACCCTTGAATAGATCAGCCAACCCCTCCATACTTTCTGGAGGGACATCGGAAGGCCATAAGGCTTTGGCCATATTCTTCATAGCCTTTCGAGCATGCTCGTGTAGCCTTGCCAGCTCCTTCAGAATGTCGCTTTGTAGGATGGGTGTCGGTATCAAAATCGGGGATCTCGGGTAGGGGGTCCCGAACTGTGCGTCTAAGGCTAATGGTAATAGGAGGCGAGGGAGATGGTGTTTACCCAGGTTCGGGCCCTCTCTATGGAGGTAATACCCTACTTCCTGCTTGATTGATCTTGATGATATGAGTATTACAAGAGTTGATCTACCACGAGAGTGTAGAGGCTAAACCCTAGAAGCTAGCCTATGATTCTAATTGTTATTGTCCTACGGACTAAACCCTCCGGTTTATATAGACACTGGAGGGGGCTAGGGTTACATAGAGTCGATTACAGAGAGGGGAATCTACATACCCGAATTGCCAAGCT
>NC_041383.1:440746345-440840996 GCF_002162155.2 Triticum dicoccoides | reverse complement strand
ATCTTCATAGTCCCACTGTCCGACATAAGCATATAGTCCGGCTGTCCGAGGACCTCCTAATCCAGGACTCCCTCAGTAGCCCCTGAACCAGGGTTGAATGACGATGAGTCCGGCTCGCAGATTGTCTTCGACATTGCAAGGCGGGTTCCTTCTCCGAATACCTCAAAGAAGATCTTGAACAAAAGAATCGTGTCCGGCTTTGCAAAACAAATTTCCACATACCACCATAGAGAGCACAATATTCCACAAGTCTAATCAGCTGACAACTTTTTTCATAGCATGACATCACACCATGGCCCGATCATTATTCGAACCGTTTTCTCAACCTGCTACCGCACATCTTGCGAGGCGGTTTTATTGGCACGTCTTGTCAAAGCAGAGATCGTGTCCCCTTATCACGGGATTCTCTTCAATACGGGTGTGGGTAACCCAACCGCGCCATCAACACGGGGCTTGGGGAATAATCGATTTTACAGGGCAAGTGGGGAGGCACATAGTTTCTACCGCCTTTATAAAGAGATAAGGATTCCCCTTTTTCACCCACGCCTTCTTCTTCCTCTGCTCATCCATTCTCGAGCTCCAACTCCCAAGCTTTCACCTTCTCCGCAAAGTCATTCCGAGCATGTCCGGAGCGGGAGGCAAGTGGATGCCCTCCTCCGTTACGGAGGAGGACATCACAAAGCTTTGGGAGGCCGTATACCTGTCCGCAAACATCGCGCACCAGCTTTCGACCAAAGGGCAGATCATCCCTACCCCGAAACCCTAGGAAAGGGTAGTATTCCTCTCTCACTTTGTCCACAGACTGGGATTCCCCCTCCACCTGTTCGTCCGCGGATTTTTGTTTTACTACGGCCTAGACTTCCATGATTTGGCCCCCAACTTCATCCTCAACATCTCAGCGTTCATCGTCATGTGCGAGGCCTTCCTCCGCATTACGCCCCACTTCGGCCTACGGCTGAAGACCTTCAACGTGAAGCCAAAGGTGGTGGGTGGCCAACAAGCGGAGTGTGGGGGCGCCATGGTGGGCAAGATGCCCAATGTCACCTGGCCCGAGGGCTCCTTTGTGGAGACCGTGAAGGGGTGGCAATCGGGGTGGTTCTGCATCATCTAGCCACGCGACACCAACTGGGTGGCGACCCCCAAATTTTGATCTGGTGTCCCCATGCGGCTCACCTCTTGGAAAGAGAAGGGATTAGCCTGGGGCGCAGCAGAAGAGTTGACCGGACTTCAGACCTATGTCTGGAATATGATAAGCAAGAAAATCAAGCTCGTCAACATAGTCCAGGTTATGCTTCTCCGCCAGATCCTTCCGTGTCAGAGACGGGTTTGCAATCTATGGGAGTTCGACCCGGCCGAACACCAGACGCTGCAAGAGCTCTTCGGCATGATGCACGAAGACGTCTGGAAGGTGCTCTTCAAGGCCACCGAGGTACCACCGCCCATAACCGAAGATCGCAGACTCAGCGCAAAGCGCCCAGCCAATCCGGTAAGTTTTCATACTTTTCAAGATATGCCCTTTACCAGCACATCCGCGGGTGGTATCTAAACCTCCATGCCGACTTTATAGGCCTGGGTAGCGATTGCGGAGCAGATTGACTGTCCAGCTCCACTACCTGAAGATCCAGAATCGCCTCTTCTAACGAAGATGTTGTTCCGGCGCCCTATGAGGTGCCAGAGAAGAAGGCCAAGAAGAAGGCCACGGGGACTAGAGAAGGTCTCCGCTGCAAGGTCACGTAGGATGTGACGTCCGACGACGTCGAGACGCCCTCCTCCTTAGGAGACAAGGAGGAGGAGGAGGAAATCCCTCCCCCCTATCGGGGGGAGAAAGAAGAGGAAGGCCGCCCGACCTAGGGAAGCCGAGGTGTCAAAGAAGGTAAAACCCCTCCTTCCGGACCATTCCACCACAACCACCTACAGCGGCGAGGAGTGGGAGCCCAGGGACAAGCCCCTGGCTAAGTCGTAAGTATCCGGACACAATAGTATTTCCGGTATGTTTATTTTACTACTTTTTATCATGCCAGACGTGTACTTGCAGTCCGGCCAAATCCAGCATCGA
The DNA here is from genome assembly GCF_002162155.2 of Triticum dicoccoides. Taxonomy (NCBI): domain Eukaryota; kingdom Viridiplantae; phylum Streptophyta; class Magnoliopsida; order Poales; family Poaceae; genus Triticum; species Triticum dicoccoides. Next base: position 440,838,940 of record NC_041383.1, on the reverse strand, counting down.
TGTATCCTCCTCTTCAGAGGGGTCTCTAGGCCCTTCGGCGATGAACAACGATTCACTCCCGACAGCCTCCTCCCCCAGGCCCGCGGACGACATAGAGGTGATGTCTCAAAGGATACCGGGCCAAGGGGAGACAGTTCCGGAGACACCCCCAGGCGAAATCCCAATCGCCGGGCACATGGGGGGGGGGGGAGACCCCCATGGACTCCAATAATGGGGGCCGCAACAAGTTTGGCCCCCAGCCGAATACGGCTCCGGAAACCCAAGTGGTTCCGAATTTGGGCAGGCAGCCTCTGTCTAAGGGGGGGCAAGCCGCCTGTACCGACGACCTCTGTCCATCCAGAGGCATCAGACAACTTGCTAGAAGCGCATCACAGCGCTTCCATTGATGAAGAACACCGTACTCTTATGAGTACGGTGATTGAGAAGGTCCGGTCTGCCAAAAGCGGTTTGACCGAAGCCTGCGCTAGCCTCCTAACATGCTTGTAGGTAAGTTACAAAATTGTAAGAAAATATCACAGTATAGACAGTAGCCCCTTATGCTCTGTTTGGTGTTCGGAAAGAAAAGCCGAACAGAAGATCAAATAACATTTGCAGGAGTCTAACAGAAGTTGTCTATGTGAATAAGCAGGCGTCGCTGCTGGCCACTGCCGCTCGTACTGCAGAGGTCTCCGAATTGAAGCGGGACCTGGAGCAGACCGAGGGAGAGCTCGACCTTGTGAAGATGCAGCTCGAGGAAAGTCAAGGGAGGCAATACCCCATCTGTATATTTATAAAGGGAAAGTGGTATCCGCTGATAGGAGCGTCATAAACTTTGATAGGGGCCACGACCGAAGTGGCGGCCCTGAAGAAGGCGCTGGCCAAAGCCGAAGACAAAGCGGCCAAGGAACGCGCTGAGCGCGAGAAGCAAGAGGCCCGGGTCGACGATGTCCAACAAGAGCTCCAGGATTTTGTCCAAAAATACAAGTCCTTGGAGCGTGACTCTAAGACTCAAGAGTTTTAGATTTCTAAGGCCCTGCAGAGCGTGCAAGATGCCAAAGCCGAAGCCCAGAAGGCCCTCCAGGAGATTCAGGCGGCCAAGAAGATTGCGGCGGGTAAGGCATTTGTTATGCAAAGCAAGCATGTGAAGGAGACTTTCCTTTTACTTACCCGAATTTGGATTTCCCCAGGAGCGTTTGTGGATCTACCGCGCAGCATATCAGATGCCGCAGAATTCTACCGAGCCGAAGAAGGGAGCTCAGTGGAGAACTTGTTCTGGTCCCAATATCTTGGGACAGAACATCCGATGCCCTTGAGCGACCAGCTGAAGCAACTGGTCGAGCTGCACAAGGCAGCCCAACTGGCCACGAAGGACCTCATAGTCCGGCTGTGGCCTGCCGAGCCTATGCCCAGTAGCTACTTTGGTCTCGTGAAGCGGCTTGTGAGTGCCTGCCCATGACTTGAAGTCATAAAGCGGTCGGTTTGCGTTGAAGTTACGCGAATGGCCTTCGCCCGCGCAAAAGTGCATTGGGCGAAGATGGATGCCGAGAAGCTGATGACGGAGGGGCCACCGAAGGGCAAGGAGCACAGCCGACCCGAAAAGTATTATGACAATGTCCTGAAGGGCTCCCGCTTGTGGCGGAGCAATGTGCTAAGGATGTAATTTTTGAGTGAATGCACTCATTTTATCCTGTAATATGAAACAAGTTCATTTGCGCAATATAATGCTTGTTGATTTAAAATTTTACCTCCTGTGCGTCCGCTTACAAAATCTGAGAGTTAGCTAGTCGTTGGCTTCTGCCACCATGTAACTAGTACCGGGGTGTTCGGGATAAATCTAAACACTCTTTATCCAAATTTTTGGTCCTTTAAGGAGGTGTTTAGCGCAACGAAGAAGGCAATCAGACTATACGGCTTTATCGCTCTCACTTAGCCATAGAAGTTCTATAATTTTAAATTTCGGCATAGCCCCTGGTATTCGGAAGGCCGAACACTACTAGGGAAAACCATAGCAGTAGCGCTGGTTTTGTGCTCACTAGTAGCGCGGGTAGGCGCGCTACTAATAAGGCGCTACGGCCATTGCTTAGCAGTAACGCGTGCCCGCACGCGCTACTGCTAGGACAAATAGCTGCAGCGTTTGTTCACTCCCACACTACTGCTAATGTAACAACTGGCAGCGTGTTTTCTCTCCGTCGCTACTAGTATTCTTTTTTCATTTTTTTATTTTTAGTGTATTTATGCGCGGTCGTACAAATATTGGTACAATACCAGTTATGAGGTTTACATCATTATGTCCATAACAGTTTGTCAAATGAAGGTGGATTAGGTTCAAATGGAGGCAATATGTGGTGCATGTCAGAAGTATACTACTAGTCCAAACTTGATCTAGTTTGGACTAGTAGTACTTTCGATGTGCACCACATGTTGCCTCCACTTGAATCTAATCCCCTAGCACAAGCTATTTAATCATCATCATAGTCATTACCACCAACAATATTTATTTAATCACCACTAACACTAGCTAATAATAATCATCATAGTCATTACCACCAACACTAGCTATTTTATCATCATAGTAATAGTGTAGCACATCATCATCCTCAAACTCATTTCTAGCTAGCTAATCACTCCTGCTGCTTTCTCTTAGGTAAAATAACATAAAACATGTATAGCTCTCCTCCTTGATCAAGTTGGAGCATGCAGATGAACATGTCTCCTAATCATGGGTAGCGCATCTGTTTGCTGCCCCCTAGTACTTCTCTGCGCTCCCCCATCACATATTTGGTCCAGTCTTGCACTATTAAGCATCCGTCGCTAATCTTGAATGCACTAAAGTAATCTGTAGGATATCTTGGTCGTAAGCTGATAATACTCATGGTACCTTTAGTCTCGATCCCATAAGGCACAACATTCATCGGGAGTCCCTGTTGAAGAACATCATATGGTAACATACTTAGCAATGAAGTTTAGCTTCAAAAATAATGTATGGAAAAGATGCACTGAGGACAAATAGTAAAAATCTTACCATCCTTCCTAAATAGATGTGACCGTATTTCATTACAAACACTATTGGTCGCATGTTTTCAGTACTAACATTTCTAAATGCAGGAAGAAAATTTGTCTTGACAGTGTCAAGATCCTCAAGCCATGAAACATAATGACTGAGCTCCTCGCAGTTGAGTTCAGCCCCGGCACCGTATACGGTCCTGTCTATCAAGCGCTGGACATGTTTGCTTGCACCGAAATAAGCTGACAATACAAATTAGTTGTCAACTATTTTTGAATAAACAATATCAAAGACATGAATATGGTTGGGAAACTTACATAATGTTATAACTGGAGGCGTCTGCACATCGACCCACATGTCGGTATTACCTTCAATATCATCTTCCGGACGAATATCAAAGGTGATAACCATATCAGGCTCAAATGCATAAGTCTTGCATAGTGCTCGCCATGTTTTGCATCCAAAATAGGTGTAGTCGTCTGAATTGTATAAATTTACGTGGAAAATATAACCATGCTCGGTCTTCAAGTAAAATTTCTTTTCCTCCATAGTACGACTGAAACCTATCTTATCCAATACAAAAACTCTTGCATGGCAGGGGATACGCTAGTAGAATAGTAAAAAAAAGACTTGTCATGCTTAATGTCATGCTTAAATTATAAGTTGAAGCAAATGAAGCAAATGTGATGCTTAATTACGAAAAAAGAATTGTCGTTGTGACTTACTGTATCCACTTTGAAGTTCTCGTCCAGCTTGATGCTGAAGCGCCTATCATCATCTAGGAAGATTCCGCCGCACAGGCCGCACTCCTCTTCGCAATATTTGCAAATACCGAAATCCTTTTCGTCGTCAGACATTTCCTATGTTCATAGTTAAAACATTAGTTGAAAATCGATCAAAGACAACTACCAGGATACTCAACACACAAATCCGGGGCACTCGATATTTCCTACATATTCTGGCACAAGTCATGCCAAAACACGGAAAAATCCGGCACGACCTTTGCTAAAATAGGACATATCGAGCGCCTGAAATTTGCCGGAACGGAAATGAATCAACACTCCGGCAAAACATAGGCCACTCGGAGGTGTAACCTGCAAACATGACCGGCCACTTGGATATTGAGCAACACAAGATATACATTTCAAAATATCTTATAGGACTCAAATTAGCATGCATTCAATAAGCAAAAGTAAATCATCTCATGCGTCCGTACATCGTCGAATATTATCACTAATACATCACGAATAGTGTCATACATATAACATCACTAATACAACTAAACCCCTAGCACACGATGGGTATCGGCGCGGGCAGTGGACACCCACAAAGAAGGAACCATCACGGGATCATAGCTCCAGTGAGATCCCTGGAGAACCTGCCAGGTATTGGAGAACCTGTGCTCCAACGCAAACAAGTAGCAACGGACGTGCACGTCCTCCTCACTGACACGGTGACGCACCACCTCCGTGGAGTCCTCGAGTCTCTGGACCGTCACTGGCCCACGCGACCGCCACCAAAGAAGGTTCGGGTCAACGACAGGCTGACTCCTCACCAACCTGCGCTCCCGGGTAGGTAGCGCCTCCCAGTACCACCCCGGCGGAGTCTAGTCCTGGACATGGCCCACCTGGTCAAGCAGGGGTCGTCCTCCGCCGACTCGACGACGAGGATGCGGGATAGGCATCTTCCACGTCGAGGCGGGAAAAGTTGCTTTAACTAAAAAATAGCAACAAGTTCTTACAACTAGTTCTATTAATTCAACTAGTTCTTACTAAAAATAAACTTACTATAAATAAAAATATTCTACTACCTAATTAGTACCTAGTTCTTACTAACTAATTAGTAACTAGGAACTACTGCCCTAATTACCATCTAATTTGATGAACCTATAGGGGTGGAAAGTAGTAGCGGATATTCCAATTATCCAACTATAAAGTGAAATAAGTGGTCAAATTTTACTCGTTTTATGATTCATCTTAGAAATTTGATTCGTTTCCACCCTTACATGAACCCTAACTCATTTGAGCCGCATCTGCATCCGATTTCTTTCCACTCTTACATGAACCCTAACTAATTTGATGCAACTAAAATATAAAGAAACCCTAGGCAGAGGTAGGGGAGAGGGAGGAGCAGGCATGCTCACCTCGGGTGCATGCGACAAGGGAGGGGCAGGGCAGCGTCGAGGTCAGGGTCGGGGCTCGGGCGAGCGGCGGATGGCGGCTTCGAGGTCGGGGTCGGGGGCGGTGTTGAGGTCGGGGGTGGGGGCGGCGTTGAATCTGGGGTCGGGGCGGCGTAGAGGGTGTGCGGAGAGCGTGCGGCGGCCGACGGTGGCGGCGAGAGTGGAGAGTTGGATTTGGGGGAAGTGGCCATGGGGAAGGACGAACCCCGTGGTTAAGTCAGAAGTAGCAGTAGCGCGTTCCAGGAAGAACGCTGCTGCTACGTTAGCTACAACGCATTCTGGGATACACGCTACTGCTACTCCTTTCTCTTTTTCCCCTTTTTCATTTAGTTTTCTTCACATTTTATTTTTTTCCTTTCACCTTATTCTATTTCTTTCATTTTCAATTACCTTTCTATTTTCTTTCCATTTAATTTTATATCCTTTAGCAGTAGCGTGTTTAGAGTAAAACGCGCTGCTACAAATAAAGTAGCGGTAGCGCGGTTCGTTATAGGTCGCTACTACTATGTGTAGCCTATCGGCTAAGCCGTGGGAATTTTAGTAGTAACGTGTTTAGAGCAAGACGCGCTACTGCTAGAACTTTATCTGCAGCGCGGTTTTCTCAGGCGCGCTACTGCTATTTAGCACCAGCGTGCTTTTTTGACCCTCGCTACTGCTAAAGTTCTGTGTATAAGGTTTTCCCTAGTAGTAGAACTTGGGGAGCTATACACGCCTAAATCAGACAAGTACCGATTCCTCGCCTGAAGCGGAAAAAATCTTCAAGGATTTGAAACCTCTCGAACAGCGACCAGCTCTCGCTGCATCATGACAGTCAGTTTTCGGCTTTCTCTACTGAGGTGCTCGTCCGGAAGAACCGGGACACAATTGCAGTAGTTCTCCCTTTACTAACCTAGCCGATATAGCGGAACGTAGGGTAGCAAGCATAGGAGCCGGGCAACCCAACTATTGACCCAAGACATGATTCAGAGCTGATGCATATAATGCTATAAGGTCGGGGTGCCGCACTATCGAAAGTGTTCGGACTTTCTTGTCGTGTTATGGGGTACACTGAAGCCCCTTGCGAACTGAACATACGAGAATGTACGGGTGCGATTTGTAGTAAATAAACAGTCAAGGAAAATAATAATAATGTAGTAATAAGCTAATGTTGTACATTATTTTCCATTTGTTATGTGAATGATATGTCGAGGCGTATATATACAAGTAGTGCAATAAGCGAATAGGACTATTTGACATGTCCTAACCAAGAGCGAGCTGCGTGTGGGTATGTAAAACAGGTATAGCGATCGTTATGAGAGACCACCTGGGGATTCCCTTGTACGTCAAAGCTCCTTGCCTCCTTGGTGTTTCTGTCCCGTGATGGGTCCGATAATCAGGTTATCGGAAGAGCCTCAAGAAGATAGGGACCTGAAAGAAAGAAAAAGGGTGAAATTATACGGGTCCTGGGACGGTTGAGCCGCATTGTGGACCGCATTCTAGCTGTTCCTTCGTCTATGCCCATGGTATTTTAAGTGCGTAATTATGTACGCGCGGCACAAATTTCACCGCTTGACTAGGACTAGGACGGAGGCCGAATTGCTAGCCGAGCTCTGGAAGGGCCGGATGATCCTGTTGCAGAGTACTTCGGACTCGCTTGATGGTGTTCGAGGGCTTTATTGCCGAATTGGAGGTCTGCCTAAGGAGGCTGCTCTGTACTTTTGCTGCAAGGGCCGCAGTGTGCTCCTCCATACGGAGAGATCGCTCTATGTTTCCATTGACTGGTATAACCCTGCGCGGTCCAGGAATCTTGAGCTTGAGGTAGGCATTGTGCGGCACCGCATTGAATCTAGCGAATGCGGTTCGTCCGAGCAATGCATGATAGCCACTGCGGAAGGGGACGATATCGAAGATTAACTCCTCACTTCGGAAGTTATTCGGAGATCCGAAGACTACTTGCAGTGTGATTGAGCCCGTACAACAGGCCTCTACACCTGGTATGACACCTTTGAAGGTGGTTTTGGTGGGTTTGATCCTTGAGGGGTCGATACCCATTTTGCGCACTGTCTCCTGATAGAGCAGGTTCAGGCTGCTGCCACCGTCCATGAGGACTCGTGTAAGGTGGAATCCGTCAATGATAGGATCAAGGACTAGTGCGGCTGAGCCGCCATGGCAGATACTGGTTGGATGGTCAGCGATCAAAGGTGATCAGACAGGAAGACCATGGGTCGAATTTTGGGGCGATGGAAGTTATCCAAGAATGCTTCTTCCAGGTTCTCCCAACTGCCAATGGAGTTTGCCGGCAGACTATTCAGCCAATGCCGAGCCGGTCCCTTGAGTTTTAGTAGGAGGTACTTGATGGCATGTAGATCATCGCCGCGGGCCATGTGAATGTGGAGAAGGAAATCTTTGATCCATACCGCGGGGTCTGTTGTCCCATCATATGGTTCGATGTTCACGGGTTTAAACCCTTCTGGGAATTCATGCTCCATTACTTCGTCAGTGAAGCATAGGGGGGTGCGGCGCCTCTATGCCGGTCTACATTGTGACGCAGTTCAGAGGAATCTGGTCTGCTGTGTTCGGCCCGGACAGATCTGTATTTAGTATATCCAGCATGGTGGTCATATCATGCGGTGGGGCGTGCCCCCGTGATCCGTAGATCGATCTTGGCTGTCCTGCTTTGTTTTCCAATTTGTCTTGCAGGTCCTGCATGGAGCCCCGGGCCTTCGTGTTTTTATTTGTTTGGCTACGGGGTGCAGGCTGGTGTTCGGGCTGATACGCCGCTTTGTCTCGGCCATGAGGTGGCCGGTCAGCCGCATCCTGCGCTGGTAGTGTAGGCTCTAGTGACTCATCCTTGAATTGAGGTAACAACCTGCGCCTCAGGTAACTTTTGGTTGGGCGCTCGAGTCCGTATTCTTCGGCTGCCAAGACCTCAATCCATCTGTCAGTAAGTAGATCTTGACTAGCTTGAAGCTGCCACAATTTTTTCGTCAGGCTCTTTGCAGTGGCTACAAGCCGGCGCTTGAAGTGCTCCTGCTCGACGGGATCCTCAGGCACGATAAATTCTTCGTCGCCGAGGCTCACCTCGTCTTCGGTGGGGGGCATGTAATTGTCATCCTCCGAGTCTCCATCCATTGCCTGTTCATCAGGGCTAGCTTGCCCATCCTCCCGTCCGGCTTGCTCGAAGCTTGGCTGGGCAGGATTATTTTCGTCTTCGGCATCATCCGGGGTGCTATTGTCTCTTGTGCTGGTATCGCTATTTTTGCTATGGCGGGGTTTAGAGCGGCACCGATGACGTCGGTGCTTAGATTGCTTCTCGAGAGGGTCACCCTCCGTTGCATCCTTTAGATCCTCGCCATCGTTTTGTTTGGATGTGTCCACCATATATATATATATATATATATATATATATATATATATATATCATATGATGAGGTGGCTGTCCAGCGCCCTGTGGGCAGTGGTTCCTGTTCTTCACCGGCATCGTCGTCCATACTGTCGATGCCTTCAGAATCGAAATCAAGCATGTCGGTTAAGTCGTCGACAGTGGCTGTTAAGTGGGTGGTGGGTGGGTAACGAATTTCTTCGTCGTACGCTTTCCACTCAAGTCAGACATAGTTCGGCCAAGAGTCTCCTGACAGGGAGAGAGATTTTAATGAGTTTAGCATGTCGCCCAAGGGCGAGTGCTGAAAGATATCCGTGGAGCTAAACTCCATGATCGGTGCGCAGTCAGCTTCAATGGGCACGGACGCACGCGGTTCGGAGCCTATCGCCAGAGATGAGTCCGAGGGTCCGATGACACGGACCTCATTGGAGGCGAAGTCTGTGTTCGGCTCTATCGCCGCTGAGTGTGCGGCCTTCGTGGTGGGTCCATCCTCCAGTCCTCGGATGGCACGATCTGCGCCGAATTTAAAGCCAGGGCAGCTGCAGGTGCAATCTCCTGAACATCGTCTCTTGGCAGATCTAGGTCATGCTCATCGCGACTGTATTAGGGTGCACCTGTTATGGGCTCTAATCCATCGAAGATCAAGTCTCCGCGGATGTCGGCAGTGTAATTCAGGCTTCCGAACCTAACCTGATGGCCAGGGGCATAGCTATCGATCTGCTCCAGATGGCCAAGCGAGTTGGCCCGCAGTGCGAAGCCGCCAAATACAAAGATCTGTCCGGGAAGGAAAACCTCACCCTGGACTGCATCATTGTAGATGATTGAAGGAGCCATCAAGCCTTGTGGTGACGGCATAGTGGAACTCTCAATGAAAGCACCAATGTCGGTGTCAAAACCGGCGGATCTCGGGTAGGGGGTCCCAAACTGTGCGTCTAAAGCGAATGGTAACAGGAGTTGGGGGACACGGTGTTTACCCAGGTTCGGGCCCTCTCTATGGAGGTAATACCCTACTTCCTGCTTGATCGATCTTGATGATATGAGTATTACAAGAGTTGATCTACCACGAGATCGTAGAGCCTAAACCCTAGAAGCTAGCCTATGATTCTGATTGTTATTGTCCTACGGATGAAACCCTCCGGTTTATATAGACACCGGAGGGGGCTAGGGTTACACAGAGTCGGTTACAGAGAAGGGAATCTACATATCCAAATTTCTAATCTTGCCTTCCACGCAAAGGAGAGTCCCACAAGGACACGGGACGAAGTCTTCAATCTTGTATCTTCATAGTCCCATAGTCCGACATAAGCATATAGTCCGGCTGTCCGAGGACCCCCTAATCCAGGACTCCCTCAATGGGCATTTCCTCTTTGGGGAGGCCGGTCAGCATGCATGTATCAACCGAACTATAACATTCCACATTATGATTAAATTAGTAATTCGGACGGCTCACAAGTCATACCGCATATGCCGCCCTTCAGCTTCTGGTTTTCCTGTTGTGCCTCCAAGAGTTGAGCCTTCAAGATCTTTATCTCTTCGACTAGTTTCTTCATTTCTTCTTCTAGCTTCTTATCTTTGCCATAATACATTGGGGCACTCTTTATTTCTTCAAGCTCGGAGACGTACGCATTTAGCTGTGTCCGGCTTGTCTCAAGCTACTGGGTCAACGCACTGTTCTTCTCCTTGAGAACCTGCGGTCATTAGACTATCCTAAAATCGGTTTTGTCCACCCGCTTTAAGTCTCGGGGGCTACTACTATCTATCCACTAAGTTCATAAAGACTTGTACCTGCATATCCTTAGAACAGGCTTAGGGCATTAAACTCCGGCTCCGTTGAGTCAAGGGCGTGCAAGGCTTCTTTTAAGTGACGATGGTTCATCGCACTCTCGACTTCGGAGTTGGTCACGGACATCTCATTCGGCTCTCCGTGAGACGAACAAGTCTGTGCCGCATCAGCATACGCCCTCGTCCCGATTGGTATCTCCGGTGCCGGATAAGCCGCAGCTCCGCTGGCTGGGATCTTACCCACGGTTCGCCTTATACCCCTCCTACGATGATAGAAGAAGGATTCAAAAAACAGTCAGGCTTCACGACCGAATACTAAAGAGAGGAATATACCTTTTCGGTGGTGGAACGGGTTTAGTGGTGCTGCCAACCTCCTTTCGCTTTGCACGACCCTTCCACGAAGGTGCTGACCTTTTCTTGGTCGCCCTCCCTTGAGTACGGCTCACTGAGTGTCAATCCTGCGAAACATGGTCCAATGCGGAAGATAAAGACACGAGCAGAAGTATCCCTCTTCCTTGAGAATACAATTTCTGAATACTTACCTTCACGAAGGGATAGAGGTCGGGGTAGTCAGCCATAATGGCCACCTCCGAGCCGTCAAGGCTCGCCTGATAGTAGACTCCATTTTCGAACTCTACAAATATGTCCGGATCCTCATGGAATCTGGGGTCTTCATTGCGATCATGGTACTCTGGCTGGGAGGGAGGACACTTAATGTTTTCAAAAATTTGCCTCCATGTCTATTTAAAAAAATATATCCAAGGTATTTGGTCAATGCATCTCAATGAGTAAAAAAGCATTGAACAGTTAGAAAACTTATTCATTCAATGGGAGTGTACATGGAGTAGGCCTCTCGACAATTGAAACGAAGGAAGTCTTCTTTTTCTCCTTTATTAAGGTCGGCCAGCGCCGCAGCTAATGCGGCTTGACTATCCGGGCCCTTTCGCCTATAGCGGGATGCGTCATCCTCCTCATTATGGTTCCATAAGGGGGTTACTCGGGATTGAAGTGGCTGGATGCATCTCTGTATTGCAATGGCCATAACTTCCACTATGGAGAGCTTGGAATGGGTCAGTACCTTGACCTTATTTACCGACCTCATCACTTCCGCACTATCTTCCTGGGCAGGGGACTTGGGACGCCAGCTATATAGCTTCTTCAAGGGGGCGCTGGGAAATTCTGGCAGTCCGTGCCGAATAGGGTCCGGAAGAGGTACATCATCGATATAGAACCATTCCGAAGACCATTCGACAGATTCCTTCTTCGTAGTCCCTACTGGGTAGCCGGATCCGGCTATACGCCATACTTCGGCGCCACCCACTTCAAAAATAGACCCGCCGCCCTGATGGCGAGGGACGAGGCAGAAGAACTTTTTCCATAGTTCAAAGTGAGCCTCGCAACCCAAAAATAATTCGCAAAGAGCGATGAAACCGGAGATATGTAAAATAGAACCTGTGGGAGGTTGTGCAACTGGATCCCGTAGGTTTCAAATCGGCCCCTAAGGAAGGGGCGGATTGGGAATCTCACGCCCCTCAAAATGAATGAAGTGAGCCACACCCTCTCCCCTTGGCTGGGATTGGGGAAATTCTCCGCCAATGCATGAACACCTATAGTGGTTAAACCCCCGTACGTAGACTAGATCCGGGGGAGGGAGATGTGCTTGTGTTTGAAGACGATTGGGCTGGAGGTGGGATACTGAGAAAATCTTGCATTGTGCATGTGCCTGTCAGGAATATTAAATAGAGGGATAACAGACCGTTCACATTCACTCGAACGACACTCGCCATGAGGGCGCGAGGACGAGCCAGCGGCACTCGCCATGGCGTGGCTTGTACCTGTCAGGAATATTAAATAGAGGGATAACGGACTGTTCACATTCACTGGAACGCATGGAAATTGAGGCGACGACAGGGAGGAATCATAAAGACTGGGCATGGAAACCTATGCCGGACTATCGTCAATCCGGAGTATAATGGGGAACCCACCTTGCAAGGCCGAAGACTTGCGTCCGCATACTACCTCGACATTGAAGGCAAGTTCGGGGGCTACTGAGGGAGTCCTGGATTCAGGGGTCCTCAGATGTCTGGCCTAGGAGTATGGGCCGAGCTGCATGGGTCGTACATGATCAAGCTGAAGATCATCTACCGTGTCCTAATAGGACTTCTCAGTACGTGGACTGCAAGAATAGAGTCCGGAGGTTTCCTTCCCTGATAAACCGACCTTGTACAAACCCTAGACCCCCTCCGGTGTGTATATAAACTGGAGGGGTTAGACTGTAGAGGGTAACTTTCATCATCATCGGAATCTTCATAGGCTAGACATATAGGGTTAACCATTACTATCTCAAGGTAGATCAATTCTTGTAATCTCCGTACTCGTCGAATATAATCAAGCAAGAGTAGGGTTTTACCTCCATTAAGAGGGCCTGACCCCTGGGTAAACATCTAGACGCCCAGCTTGGGGCCCCCTACCCAAGATCTGTCTGTTTTGACACCGACACTGACCATCTGAACTTCTTGTGCAGTTCCACTAAATTTAAGCACCGCTATTTGCAGAAATAAGCACACCACAATGCCTCTAGTCTGCGCACCTGTCCCAAAAACCTTCATGCAGCCGTGCTAGCTAGTCCTCGTCCATGGATGAACTGGGAGAAAGTGCATTCCCTACTAGGATGTAGTTGTTTTCGCTCGTCCCTATAATGCAATCTGGAAGTAAAACGTATGAATCAGCTTCTTTTAGATTACGTTGGTCATTCTACCTAGTTACTACTAATGTAGTAATACCTAGAAGACGAGTGGTTAAACGACGGCAACGAGGAATAGCCATCTCATTTTGCATAGTTCTACTAAAACTAAGGTGTGTATTTTTTATTCCGCAGATAGAAACGATATGGAGACACACATCCCTATTTGCGCAAATATGAAATACGGCTATTTAAACTGTGACATTTATTTGCAGGGGCATATGATTAACAACAACATCTATTGCGTTATGATTGGCACTACATGGAAAGTATGAAAGTCCCCTTAAATAGCATCACATCACATCAGTACTGCCACTAGATTAACACGCAGAACAATACCATTAGTATTATTGTCATGAGAGTAGCACATGGTCAGTAAATGTGCAATCAAATTTGTGCAGTTCCACTAGGATGAAGCAATGTTAGCGGTGTGAGATTTAAGTGTAACTGCAAAAACACAATTCATGGGAAATAAAGCAAGACGGAAGCACTTCATAAAATGGTGATGGCATTGCTTCAATTTATCGACGACACTAGACCATTACTTAATAGTGACATTGGGTGGCATTGCTTAATGCTTCATGTTATTTTACATTAACGGTAGCGATATGGGTGTAGGGACAGTAGGGGCATAAAGTGGTGAGGCAAATGTGGTTGCGGAGAGCGCCAAACACTTAGTAAGCATGTCTGCATCTGTCCCATTTTTTATCTTCTCGGTGACATTTTCCTATGTGAGCACAGGAAATCTAGACCTGCTCATTCTCATTTGCTTTGTCCCCCAACACCCCTCACTTTCTTTCCATTTTCGACAGAGAGACAGGTCCACTTCCCCAACCTTTCGCCATCCACCACGCTTTCTTCGCCTTTTCAGCCAAGAGTCCAGTTGGGTAGCCAGTATCTATTACTTTCCCTAATTTCCTCTTAGAAAAAATCCTAGATTCATGCTACATCTTTCCACTTTCTTCCTTGTTTGAACCAACTCTTAGATTTGACTGTATGAACTAGCTTTACCTCTAATAATAGTAAAAGTCTAGTGGCTTTGGAACAGCCGACGGAAGTAGAAAAAGATCCACATGCAGCCACGTGGGGAGCTGGGGCAGTAGATCAAGGCAGGTTTCGAAGGAATATATACCTGATGGTCGTCGGCATGTGGCAAAGACGGCGTCGGAGGCCGCATCTTGGCTACAATACCGCAGGAAGGAAGAAGGGCTCGAAGGCCCTCCGGAGCCGGCGCTGTCTCGGAGAGAATGGCTCGGCCGCCGATAGGGACGCATGTGCAGTTGTTGGTCTCCTCCCTCGCCGCCGACGACCGCGTGAACGATGCACCTAGATCCCTGCCCCAGTTGAGGAGGTCCGTCCGGATTTGTGACCAGCCGTGAGCAGAAAGAGTGTGGCCACCTATGTCTTGCTTAGATCTGGAGAGCGTGAGAGAGTGAAAGAGAGGAACCCTAGTAAAGCAAGCGCCAAAGCACAAATGCCCATGCGTTGCAATAGGAGAAAAAGATCAATATGCGTCCATCCAAAAGTTCACAGGAGTGGCGTGACGACATCCTTAAATCTTGTGTCTCAACCACAACCTACAACCCCGTTTAAATCTCACTCTCTCTCCCTCCCTTCCTCCCTCCCTCCCTCCCTCCCTCCCTCACTCTCTCTGGGGGTCTTCCACTTTTAGTATGTCTTCATCCCATGCAACCCAAAGAGCATTCATGTCCTCCTCTATTTTTTCGCGAGGAAGCTTCCAATCTGTTCATCAAATGTCAAGATAGTACAACAAATACCAGGAGTAAAAATTACATCTAGGTCCATAGATGACCTAGCGACGACTTTAAGCACTGGAGCGAGCCGCAGACGCGCCGCCATCATCTCCCCTCCATCAACGCAATCGGGCAAGACCTTATTGTAGTAGACAGTCAAGAAGTCACCTATTTCATCTTCAGGAGGTGCCACCGCCTCACCTTTCTGAGGAGGACTTGAACCCTACCCTTCTATGGTCTTAAGTCTACAGGACACGAGGCTGCCTAGCGACTACCGGGCGAGAAGTCATTAGCTAGCTCTGGCTGCATTGTTTTTTTTGGTAGTTAATTTTTTAGGTGGCCGTGAGATCAAACATTTATACAAGCTGGAGTAGTTTCTTTTATTCTTGAAAGCCCACCCATATACTTACGACCCACAATAAAAAAATGAAGGCCCACTTGCTTGCTAGGCTCTTGGCCCAGTACCGGTGCAGCGGGACGCAACCCCAAGCAGCGATCATTCCGATAACAACGATACAAAGTTAGGAACCCTCTAGAATTAGTACCACCTCACACATATATATTTTTTAAATACAAAATCACTTAAGAGGGACCAAACTAAGAATATCGCCTTGCTTTATTAGTAGGTATAGATATAGATATATAGTGGAGTGATTTTTTGTACCACGCGTTATTAAATTGAATGCACGCGAACCACTATTTTCATTTAAAGTTCAAGTAAAAATAAAAATCGATCAATAATGTGCCACCGCGTCCAGGACACACAATACTGTATCATTCATGTGCAGTCCCCGACCCTCCATCAAGTTGAAAACTAGACTAGTCAAAATGTCAATTGGGATGCCTCTTTGCAAACAAATGTGCTCCTAGCTTCAAAACAAATGCGCTCCTATGTGTACCCGTGAGTGGGTGTGAGAGAACTAGTGTGTGCACTGCTTCTCTTCATGAGAGTACAATATACTACGCCCAAAGAATGTTCGCCACAAGAGTAATAGTATAAGTGTGTGACGTGTGAGTTAAATAAAAGGTGGGCAACATCTTTTATTTTTAGAAGTTCTGAGGGTAGGGTGTGAATAGCACATTTGTGTCTGACGTCTACCTACAGATAGATGGTGGGTGCGAGAGGACTCACGAGAGTCGTGACTCGTGAGAGAGAGGGGGCATGTATCAATGCAATGCATGTGTCCGTAAATCATACCTGACAAACATTCGCCAAAAGCCGTTTCCTAACGAACGCCGTAAGAACCGTTAGATCGGCATCTGACAGTGTCAGTTTTGCCATGTCATTTAACAGAATAGCCACTCCTCTGACACACAAATCTTCCACATGAGTGTTAGTATCTGTCGTATGCTCCTCCCTCGTTCCAAAATGTAGTGGATATAGCTTTATTGAAAATTCGAACGTCACAAACTTTTACCGAGTTTTCGTATACCAAAATGCACATATAGAATACCCAGTATATATCATTTCGTTCATCTTCGAGAGGTAACTATAAAGATGGGGGGAGTGTATAAAGAAAGACCGTCGTATGACCTACATCAATTTCAACCATCCTTTGGTGTGGAGGAATATCATAGGAACTCTATATGATATGATTTTTATAGATTTATTCCTGTAGAGCCAATTGGTTCATAGGAATAGATTCATATACTCGACATTTCAAAGGAAAATAAACATGATATCATTTTTATAGCTTTAGAGCCACTTGGTTCATATGAATGAATTCCTATACTCCAACAATTTCAAAGGAAAATAAACATTAGCGTATATTCAATACAAAAGTTCCTATGATGTGAACCAAATGACATCTATTTTCTAATCCCTCCTCATAGGAATTGAGATACATGTCATCTCTAGATTCATTCGAAAAGTTCCTATGATGTGAACCAAATGACGTATCTTTCCCAATCCCTACTCATAGGAATTGAGAGACATGTCATCTCTTTCCCTACAACTTCCATGTATACATCTTCTTTATTCCTAAATAGCTAGTACGACCCACTAGTAGCTTTTTTCATGGACATGCATGCAAGTAACAAATCACATTATTTTCGTACTCTATGCGTGCAAGCACCACATCATCAATTCATGAATATTACTCATAAGTTATTTCTTGCATTAGATTTTGTATTGACAATGTATGTTTCGGTCACGTGCACACATATGTAGTTCACATTCTCATTTTTGTTAGAAATGTCATTCTTTTAACTGCAATTCATTTTTTCTCTTTGTATTACATATTCATTTTAAGCATACATTAACTTCCCATTAGTTATAGTAGTTTTTGGAGGAACTTTTATGCATTATTTTGAGTAGAAAATTTCACGCGGCCGTGGGTATATCAAAATGCGGGGGCCATGCATCATTGACAATCGGTCGAATGTACGCCCACAATTTTCCGTACTACATATATCTCCAAAGGTCCCCAAACCCAAAATGCTGCCTCGTTCCCATAAAACCAAGCAGACCACCCGTGTTAAGGCGTCGACCTAAACTCAACCCCTCTCGCATTTACTACACCGTGGCCCCGCATGCCGTAGTACTCCTACAAACCCTACCCGCCGCATGAAACATCGGTTTTCTTCAAGAGGATGAGAGAGAAGCGGATTTGTAGTGGAGGCTCCTACACTAGGGTGCACTAGGTAGCTGCCACACACATCATTGGTTTTCTCTTTTTTATGCTCTTGCGCCCTAGATTGAAATGATGGTTTCTTCGTCCGTCCACCTTAATGCAGGAAAGGTGGGGCTTTGTGATTTGACCCCTCATCGCTCATTTACTACTACTACAGCACTACGACCGGGGTGCCTCCAAGTCCAACTGCTGCGCTGAACTGTAATTTGGTGCATCACACGTGGAACAAGATGGTGGATGAGCTACATGTCAGCCAAAGGGTCCTGTCAAGTGTGTTGCCATTTCGTGTGCCGACTGACCCTTCTTGAGTTGCTACGCCAAGACGACAGGAGCAGCCTACAACTTGGTTTTGCACCTTGGTGAATCCCGACTATATTGATCTAAAAAGATACTACTCCCTCCTTCTCGATTTATAGGGCATGCATGTAGTTCTAGGTCATCCATTTGACTAACTAAATATAAGTTACTATGTCACAAAAAGTATATCATTGGATTCTTAAGCGGATGTAGTTTCTAAACATATATTGTTCATCACATAGTACTATATAGCTAGTTAAATTCTCAACCTAGAACGACATGCATGCCCTGTAAACCGAGACAGAGGAAGTAGCAAAAATGAGGTGATTTTACCGAGCGGTGGGTGGGGGAGCATGGCTTTTAATGTGGTCCCACGTGTCATGATGTACCAAGGCGATGCGCATCCCTCTTGAGAAAGAACAATGGCAGAAGCAATGCATGGTTTTCTTGAAGGAAGGACATGATGGCGAAGCAGATTCTTGCTTTGTCCGTCTGGGAAGGTGCGGCATTGCGATTTGACGTCTCATTGCTCATTACTACTACTGGGGCGCTACGACTGTGGTGCATCCCCCCTGCTGTTCTGCACAGTTATTGGGTGCATGACACGTCGACCCTGTTGCTATATGTCCATCATGTCAGCAAGAGGAAGTACATAGTTCATGAAAGTGAGCTTCTCTGCCCTTTTAGTATGAGGAAGGAGTACAAGAGACGGCTTGGTTTTTGCTGCTTCGTGCGATCCATCGACACAAACACGGACTGAAAAAGGCGAGGGCAGGTTCTCCCGTGTGACACGCAGGGGAGTTTTGGCGTAGTTTGGCATAGTTTGTTCAAGGCAACGAGGCAGGAAGGGAAACAAGCAAATAAAGGTTGAGCAACTTAGTCTTGGGAAAATCTGATTTTACGGAGTACGTACCCACTGCGGAGGTAGTACTACATACTACTCCCTCCTTTCCGGATTATAGGGCTGATCTAAAAAAATCGTTTG
Source organism: Triticum dicoccoides (assembly GCF_002162155.2). NCBI lineage: Eukaryota > Viridiplantae > Streptophyta > Magnoliopsida > Poales > Poaceae > Triticum > Triticum dicoccoides. The sequence continues at coordinate 440,820,223 of NC_041383.1, read as the reverse complement.
GATTTTGAGGTGCAATAAATCACTCGATGCAAGCAGTATCAAGAGAAAGCTCACCAATGCATGTAGAAGTTCATGAAAATTTAGTGGTCATGCATGCATTCATTGTAATTAATGCATCGGTAAACATGACTTCTTGAGAAAAACGAGGGTACTAATTACTTGTGCAAACTACGAAATTAATTCCACCATTCACCATCTACCTTGGTTGGAGAGATTTTGAAATCGAGCCATAAGCCGGAAAGGAGGGAGTAGTAACATAGCCTAGGGTAGCTTGCTGCACCACGGACTCCAAGGAAATTTCTTTAGTACTACTACTCCTACTACTAAAAGACATATATTTCAAAAAATATGATAATCTCTCTAACCAAGGTAGTGACGAGGAGTAACGGAGGAAGTAGTAAAATTTTCTCCTCGTCATGCGAGCCACCGCACGCGTGGGCGAGGGAGCAGGCGTAGGCGTCGTAAGCAAGCTTCTCCTCGTCCTGCGACTCTACGAGCCACCGCGCCCGTGCGCGGGGGAGACGGCGTACTAAGCAAGATTCTCCTCATTCTACGAGTTGACGGGACACATCAAAAGTAATACGTACATGGCATCTCCAGTGTATAGAGCCTTGCCTCTAAGGCAGGCTGTCGGTGTCAAAACCGGCGGATCTTGGGTAGGGGGTCCCGAACTGTGCGTCTAGGGTATATACAAATGGAATACAGGGTTGAGATTTTCACTAATACATTGCAGTGTGCTAGAGGACAATTCCCATTTACTTACCTTGGTCTGCTATTGGGTATATACAAACCAACAGTTGAACAATGCCTCCCACTTGTGAACAGGATTGCAAAAAGATCGGCAGGTATCTCCATCTTCATCACTCAAGCTGGTAAACTACTTTTGGTCAAGTCAGTGATGACATCATTATCAGTTTTCTTCATGTGCTGTCTGGACATTCCCATTATAATAAAAAAAACAGATCACCAAATATTTGAGGCACTGTCTTTGGAGAGGACCTGATATGGAGGACAAAAGACCTGCTCTGGTTGCCTGGCGCACTGTGTGTAGACCAAGGGACCAGGGGGGATTAGGAGTTTTGGACATCTTCACACATAACAAAACTTTGTTCATGAAAAACCTTCACAAATTCTTCAACACACACGATATCCCTTGGGTCAACCTGATTTGGGAGACATACTATAATGATGATAAGTTACCAGGGGATAACATGATTGGATCGTTCTGGTGGAAATCCAACCTAGCTCTCATTGATCAGTACAAAGCTATGGCTAGATGTAAAGTGGGAGATGGTGTCACTGCTTTCTTTTGGGAAGATCTCTGGAGCCAAACAATTCTAAAGCACCAATTCCCACACTTATTCTCCTTTGTCAGAAACCCTCATTTGAATATACAACAAGTCTTGCAAACAGAGTACCTATATGATCTCTTCTTTCTACCCTTGACAACTGAGGCTTATGAGGAATTCTTACAAATGGAAGATATCTGTCATGAGACAATCAGAATATTTGGACTCACTTGACACATGGAGTTACATTTGGGGGACTGAACACTATTCATCCATTAAAGCATACAAAGTGTTGATTGGGCATAAGCAAACCCCACCTCATTTCAATTGGATCTGGCAGAGTTCCTACCAGCCTAAGCATAAAGTTTTTTTCTGGCAACTCCTACATGATCGAGTCAACACAACAAATTTGCTGAGAAGGAAAATTTTTGTGTTGGAAGCTTATAACTGTGCTGTTGGAGGTTGTCAGCAAGAAGAAACACTGCATCACCTATTTTGGGGCTGTCACTTTGTTCAGCAATGTTGGGACTTCATCTGTCCAACAAGAACACCAAACCTGTCTGTTCTAGAAGCTTTCCAAGATCTGAAAGACAAGCTCAGATATCCATTCTACATGGAGATCATCATACTGGAGCATGGGCTATTTGGATAACTAGAAACAATAAGATTTTTGAAAACATTGCACCATCATTTCAAGGCTGGAAGTACATTTTCATGGAGGAACTGAAACTTCTAAAGTTCAGAATGAGGAAAAAGCATGAGAGACAATTTTCTGTTTGGCTTGAAGGCCTCCTGTAATCTTTTAGTTTTAGATTTCTAGGTGTTTTTTTCTCTTCTTTTTCTTCTCTTTTCCTTATTTTCTTTTTAGCTCTTTTTCTGTTTTGGGCTTATCTCAAGCCCATAAAGACTTTTTGGTACCTTGTTCCTTTAATTTTATAAAAATTGCAGTGGGGTCTTACCCTACTGTTTATAGTCAAAAAACTATGCGTCTAGGCGGATGGTAACAGGAGACAAGGGACACGATGTTTTTACCCAGGTTCGGGCCCTCTCGATGGAGGTAAAACCCTACTCCTGCTTGATTAATATTTATGATATGGGTAGTACAAATGTAGATCTACCACGAGATTAGAGAGGCTAAACTCTAGAAGCTAGCCTATGGTATGATTGTTCTTTGTCCTACGGACTAAAACCCTCCGGTTTATACAGACACCGGAGAGGGCTAGGGTTACACAGAGTCGGTTACAATGGGAGGAGATCTACATATCCGTATCGCCAAGCTTGCCTTCCACACCAAGGAAAGTCCCATCCGGACACGGGACAAAGTCTTCAATCTTGTATCTTCATAGTCCAGGAGTCCGGCCAAAGGCTATAGTCCGGCCATCCGGACACACCCTAATCCATGACTCCCTCAGTAGCCCCTAAACCAGGCTTCAATGACGACGAGTCCAGCGCGCAGATTGTCTTCAGCATTGCAAGGCGGGTTCCTCCTCCGAATACTTCATAGAAGATTTTGAACACAAGGATAGTGTCCGGCTCTGCAAAACAAGTTCCACATACCACCGTAGAGAGAATAATATTTGCACAGATCTAATCTGCTGACGTATTCCGCAGCGTGACATCACACCACGGCCAAGCCTTTATTCGAATCATTTTACTGTCCCACCTCAGTGCGTTTAGCGAGGCGATTTCCTTGGCACTGTCGAAGCAGAGATCGTGTCCCCTTATTCCGGGATTCTCATCAATACGGACATGGGTAACCCAACTGTGCCTGTTGGTATGTCTCCTCGATCGAAGGCGAGTCCCAAACGGTCACGGGGAGGGCTCTTGGTATTCAACCTCTTTATAAAGAGACCAAGGCTCGACTCCTTTCTTTCAATCTCAGTCGAATCCGCCTCTCACCTTGAGTTCCAACACCCAAAGCTCCAGATTCAGGCGCTTTGGACCTCCGACGATGTCCGGCTCCGACCTTCAAGGCCGGTGGATGCCTTCCTCCATTACGGAAGAAGACGTGCTAAAGCTAAGAGATGCCAGGTATCTAACCGGCGAAATCTCGCATAGGCTGGCTGCTCAAAGGCAGGTTATCCCCACTCCCAAGCCTGGTGAGAGCGTGGTGTTCGCGTCTCACTCCCTTTGGGGGCTAGGATTCCCGACGGACCCCTTCGTGAGGGGGCTCATGTTTTATTACGGGCTGGAATTTCACGACTTAGCTCCGAAGTCCATCCTGCATATCTCATCGTTCATTGTCGTGTGCGAGGCCTTCCTCCGTATTACTCCTCACTTCGGATTGTGGCTTAAGACCTTCAAAGTAGAGCCGAAGATTATCGAGGGGTAGCACGCGGAGTGCGGAGGTGCTGTTATAAGAAAGAATGCCGACGCTCCATGGCCCGAGGGATCTTTTCAAGAGGAGTTCAGCTCATGGCAACGAGAGTGGTTTTATATCACAGCTCCCAGGGGCACCAAGTGGGTGGCGCCACCTGCCTTTCGCTCGGGTCCCCCACCAAAGCTAGCGTCATGGGTCAATAAAGGGTCTAACTGGCAGCCGTCCAAGGATGTGCCCTTGTTGCAGGGCCACATTCGAGTTCTCTTAGAAAGAGACATCAATCTGGTCGTAGTGACGCGTGTAATGTTGATTCGCCGCATCCTGCCCAGCAAACGTCGACCCCTCCGCCTGTGGGAGTTTAATCCGGAGGGACCACGAGTCCTCCAACATTTTGTGGGCGTGACGCCCGTGGAGATGTACAAATTGTTCTTCGGATCACAAGCAATGTGTCCGGACTTGTCCGAGGACGCAGGTCTGAGCTGCAATCTCCCGGATACTCAAGTAAGTAGCCCTGTACCCGGGCACGCTATCCGTATATTTATCATAGAATTGCCCTTAAAAGAGTTGTCCCTTAAACATGAGTGTATAGCGAAAGCAAAGCTAATCAGGTGTCTGGCCCCCCTCCCTGAGACTACATCGGATCCCATGTTAACCAGGATGCTGGAGGTTGTGCCTTTGGAAGAGGCGAAGAGGGGAACAAGGAAGCTACTGCCTCCCCGAAGGAGGCTGTCAGGAAAGGAGGAATCGAGAATTCCTCTAACCAGGGGAAGAAGAGGACTGCCTCTGAAGACCCGGAGGCCATGGTCTCAAAGCGGGGGAAGAAATCTTCGTCAGAGGGTCCAGCACCGGGGGGTGCCTCAGTCGCATTGCGCCCCCAAGGGGATCAGCTCTCCACCGAGCCGTAAGTAAAGAGGGGAGTTTTAAAATGAGAGACATCCCTGTTCTATTTCTGAGGAAGATAACCAAAATTTTACCTTGTAGTTCGGATCTCAACCCTTCTCAGCAGAGCTCATCTTCAGGGGATCTTCGTCCGGAGATGATGGAGAGCGAAATGCCTCCCCCTACCATACCGCCTTGCAAGGCGGGCGACCCTGAGGTGTCGTCATGGAGGGTTTCTCCGAATCCGGCAGGGCCGGAAGGCAGTCGTATGGCCCCCCAAGGCCCTCCATGTCCGGCCTTCGAAAAAGGCCATCGGACGAGTCTGGCACCGTCCGGTGCACGGTCGGAGGAGCTGAAGGATCTTCTAGGGCGAGCGTCTATCTCAGAAGAACACCGTGCATTTATGGATACGGTGATTGGAAGGATTTCATCCGCGGAGAGCGGGTTGTACAAGGCCGTCAGGAGTTTACTGACAGGTTTTGAGGTACGCGAAATGATGTTCCTTTTGACAGATCCGCATATATAAGATGCGCCCTGTATAGATAGTATCCCCCGAGACTCTATGCGTTGTCAAAAATGACGGTGCACCGAGGATCATAATCCCAGGTATAATATGTCGCCTTTCCTATGTAGGTGGCGAAGTGTCCGGTGGCTAGCCGGACTGATGAATTTGCCGAGCTAAAGCTGCAACTTGACGTGGCAGATGCCGACATCGCGCTTGTCAACAAGCGGCTTGACGAGGCACAAGGTATGCAATTTCTCCGAAGACACCTGGTAAGAGGAGCTTGATGCCCGTACCTTACAACATGTGTGCTTGATGCAGATGGAGCCGCTGCCATGGAGAACCTTCGGGCGGAACTTGCCTGAGCCAAGGAGCAGGCCAGGAAAAGTGATGCGGCTTCCTTAAAGGTGCCTGAAGAGCTGAAAGTCGAACATGCTGCTCACTGCCAAAGCAAGAAGGAAATGGCCGAGATGGCTGTAAAGTTGAAGAATGCTGCCGACCGCTGCAAGCTTATTGAAAAAGAAGATCGGGTGGCACAGAAGGACCTAGATAAGGCCACTACCGAGGCCAAGGATACTGGCTCTGCGATGAGAGCTATTAAGGAGGAGCTACGTCAGGCCAGAGATATCACGGCTGGAAAGCCCTTTATGCTGCGGATGAAGTTCGGGGATCCTAAATATGCTCCGTTGGACCGGTTGTGGAGTGCGGCGAACACTTATCTGGACATGGCGGCAAGTGCCGCGGATGCGACCGAACACTTCCGAGATCAAAAGGACCCCGAAGTGGAAAAGCTTTTTTGGTCGCAGTTCCACAATCCAGAGCGCCCACTTCCGTTAACCGATCATTTGGCCGCATGGGCGGAGCTGAATAGGTTATCTGGACTTGCCATGAAATATGTCGTGAGTCATCTGTGGCCGGAAAGGCCCGAGCCGAAGAGTTATTTTAGGTTGGTGCAGCAGTTCCTTGGTGTAGTGTCGCATATTAATGCAATGAAGAGGTCAGCATGCATAGAGGGTGCGCGGATGGCTCTTGCCCGTGTCAAGACATACTGGGCAGAGATGAAGGCCATCGCTGTTGCATCCCAAGATTCGGACGAGAGCCGAGTACCTGCTGAGCACTATTTTCAGGAAGTTCTGCAGGGCGCTTGTTTAATAGAGACGCAGTGCTCGAAGAATATTATGTTCGAATAACATGTATTATTGTAGAACCATGTTTTGATGGAATATAAAAGCTTTTTATACTTCCGCCTTCAAGAATTAGAATACCTCCTGTGCGGCCGTTAATGTATATGTGTATATAACCTGAAAGATGGCAGTCTTCGGCTTCAGCCCCCACGCATATAATGCGGGGGTGTTCGCAGAAGGCACATTTTCACACTTGATCCAATGTCTTGGTCCTATTAAGGAGGTGATAGCAGAACGAACTAGGCAACTGGACTATAATGCTTTATCACTTTCACTTAGCCAAAGGAGTTTGACAAGGAGGCTACTATATAGCCCCTAGGGGCACCGCGCTCACCCGAATTCGGGGCGCGTGTGTGCTAGGCCGGGAAACGGCCCTTCGTTAATGCGGAGGAATCCTAAAGATTCCGGCGGGTCATCAAGTGGTTGACCAGTCTCACGCTATATCATGACAGTCAGTTTTCGGCTTTCTCTACTAAGGTGCTCGCCTGGCCAAACCGGGGCACAATCGCAGTAGTTCTCCTGGTGCTGCCTTAGCCGATAGAGCGGAACATAAGGCAGCAAAACACAGGAGCCAGGCAAACCCAACATTTGACCAAAGACATGATTCGGAGCTGATGCATATGAGGCCAAACTCGCGACACCGAACACTCCCTAAGGTATTCGGTCTTTATGAAAACGGGCTGAACAACGCCCTTGGTAAGAAGCCCCTGGTGTCCAGGTACGCGCAAAATTCTCACATGGCCACATGCCAAGACGCCAGCCTCCTCCTCGGTTATACCAAGAAACCGGGGGATGTGTATCAACAAGAGACAGTGAAAAAGGTTTACGCAGGGTCTTAATCTGAAAAGAATCCTTGGAACGGGTCCCTACTGCACATCTGCGCCTGTGTCTTCGTTGTGCCGTATCTTGGACGGGTGTAGCACAGTGTTCATCTGTAAAAGAGAGGAACTTAGAAAAAGATCATGCGAAAATCTATGTTATAATAAACAAAGTATAATTCAGAAAATGGGTGAAATTGAGCTTTATTGTCTCTTGTTGTACACGCGCGGAGCCCCTTGTACGGGGGTATGCGGCTAGTAAGCCCTTGTATGTTTACGCCGGACTCATCTAGCCATGTCCGGGGTCTGAACGACCTGTTTAGGTGCTTTGATTGGTGAAGCCGGTTTAGTGTGTGGCTGTCAAGGCAGCCGCACAGTCTTCCACGCTCGAGGAACACTCGATATTTCCCTTTAATGAGATGATGCCTCGCGGACTGGGCATTTTAAGCGCAAGGGATGCATAATGCGGTATTGCGTTAAATCGGGAGAAAGCTTCGCGTCCCAGTAGTGCTTGATAGCTACTTGTAAATGGGGCGATGTGGAAGGTTAGCTTTTCATGGCGGAAGTTTTCGGGGGAGCTGAACATAACTTCTAGCAGGAGAGAACCCGTACAATGGGCATCTGGGCCTGGCGTTACCCCTTGAAAGGAGGTGTTGCTATGGCGAAATTTAGTTGGGTTTATCCCCATTTTGCGGATTGTGTCCTGGTGTAGCAGGTTTAGACCACTGCCGCCGTCCATTAGGACTTGTGTAAAGTGGAGTCCGTTAATTATCGAATCTAATATCAAGGTTGTCCAGCCTGTGTTCCGGATACTTCTAGAGTAATCCTGATGGTCGAAGGTGATTGTTTTTAACAACTAGTGGTGGGACTCCTCTGGGATAGGCCATATGGCGCGTATCTCTATAGGCGCCACTCTGTTTTTCCCTTTTGTCACGTGAAGTGAGTTTACTGTTTTGACTTCTTGTGGGAAATTCTTTTGCTCTCCAGTGCTCTGCTTGTGGGGTTCGTCATCGTCCTCGCTTGGTATGTCGAGCCCCTTGTGTTCGGCGTTGAGTTTGCCAGATTGCTTGAAGACCCAACAATCTCTGTGGGTATGGTTTGCAGGCTTCCCGGGAGTACTGTGGATTTGGCATATCTTGTCCAAGATTTTGTTTAGGTTAGATAGCTCGTCCCTGTTATCCTTGAGAGGCAGCTTTCTCTGATTCTGCCGAGAGATTTTGAATCCGGCGTTGACTGCCGTGCTCTTCGGGCTGTTTCCCTTGGTCCGGCGCTGGTCTTTGCTGCGTCGAGGTTTCCCGTTACCATCCCTAACTTCGGATGTACTTGGGTCGCTGGTACTGTTTCTTGCCAACCAACTATCCTTCCCTACGCAAAAGCGGGTCATGAGGCTTGTTAATGCGGCCATTGTTCTTGGCTTTTCTTGGCCGAGGTGTCTGGCGAGCCATTCGTCTCGAACGCTGTGTTTGAAAGCTGCTAAGGCTTCGGCGTCCGGACAGTCGACTATCTGGTTCTTTTTAGTAAGAAATCTGTTCCAGAGTTTCCGGGCTGACATTCCGGGTTGTTGAGTTATATGACTTATATCGTCTGCATCCGGAGGTCGGACATAGGTCCCTTGAAAATTTGCCCGAAAAGCATCCTCGAGCTCTCCCCAACTTCCAATGGTGTTTTCGGGAAGGCTTTTAAGCCAATACCGGGCTGGCCCTTTGAGCTTGAGGGGTAAGTATTTTATGGCGTCTCCTCTAGCCATGTGTATGTGGAGGACATAATCCTCAATCCAGACTCCAGGGTCTGTTGTTCTGTCGTATGCCTCTATGTTTACGGGCTTGAATCCCGCTGAAAATTCATGGTCCAGCACCTCATCGGTGAAACATAGGGGGTGTGCGGCACCCCTATATTTGGGTGTGCCGTGATGTTCAGATACTTGTTGCGTTTCATTGCTTGCTAGAGCTTCCTTTCTTGGCCCGTAGATAGATCTGGCTGGGCCGTCTTTTTGATGCGAATCCTAGTGCGGATCGCGTTCCGGCTTGTGTGCGGCGCTGTTTGCCTCTGTATGTTGGCCATGGGGTTGTTTATCCGACCAGGTGGCTTCATTATTTTTCGATTGCGGGGGCTCTAAGGCCTCCTCATCAAATTCCGGCAGTAATTTTTGCTTCGGATAGCTCCTTGTGTGGCGACTGTCGCCGTATTTGTCTGCGGTGTTGAGTACTTTGCTCCATCTAATTCTGAGTGCATCTTCCGCTGTTTTGAGCTTCCGCTTCTGCTTTTTCAGGCTACGCGCAGTGGCAACGAGCCTTTTGTGGAGGTTCTTCTTCTCCAGCAACTTGTCCGGCGTGAGGTCGTCCGGACTATTATCTTCGCCGGGGACGGGTTGTTTGGTTTGTTTATCCAAGTTTCCCTATTCGGACCGTTGCTTGATGGCATGCTCGTCATCCGCCGGTGCGCCCTGCTCTGTGGCTGGGTCTGTATGACTGTTGTTTCTGTTGAGGTGGGGTTTGGAGTGGCGCTTACGCCGCCGCTTTGACTGCTTTTCGAGGGAACGATCCCTCATTGCGTCCCTTTGTTCCTCGTCGTCGTTTCTTTTAGGTGTGTCCACCATGTACACATCATGAGATGAGGTGGTTGTCCAGTGCCCTATAGGTGCTGGTTCCTGTTCATCTCCTACATCGTCGTCCATACCGTCGATGTCTTCAGAGTCGAAGTCGAGCGTGTCGGTTAAATCATCAACAGTGGCTACGAAGTGGGTGGTGGGTGGGCTTTGAATTTCTTCTTCATCTGCATCCCATCCTTGCTGACCATAGTCTGGCCAGGGCTCTCCCAATAAAGAGAGAGACTTTAGTGAATTCAGAATGTCGCCGAAGGGCGAGTGCCGAAAGATGTCCGTGGCGGCAAACTCCATGATCGGCGCCCAATTGAATTCGATCGGCAGGGGCGCGGAAGGTTCAGAGTCTGGAGAGGAGTCCGGCACCTTGGAGTCACGGGCTTCGCAAAGGACAAGGCTGGTGTTTGGCTCGATCGCCGTAGAGATTGCAGCCCCCGAGGCGGTGTCCAGCCACCCGTCCTCGATTGGCATAGTCGGCTCCGAGCTAAAGGTCAGAGCGGACACTGGTGCGGCCTCCAGGGCACTGTTCGGCGGAAGAGCTAGATCATGCCCATCGTGACAGTGTGGCGCACTCAGCTGTGGCTCGAACCCGTCGAAGATCAAGTCTCTACGGACGTCAGCCATGTAGTTCAAACTTCCAAATCTGACCTGATGGCCAGGGGTGTAGCTTTCGATCTTCTCCAGATGGCCAGGCGAATTGGCCCGCAGTGCAAAGCTGCCGAATACGAAGATTTGTCCAGGGAGAAAAGTCTCACCCTGGACCACGTCATCGTTGATGATTGGAGGAGCCATCGGGCCTAAAGGATGACGACACAGAGGAACTCTCAATGGAAGCACCAATGTCGGTGTCAAAACTGGCGGATCTCGGGTAGGGGGTCCCGAACTGTGCGTCTAGGCGGATGGTAATAGGAGACAAGGGACACGATGTTTTTACCCAGGTTCGGGCCCTCTCGATGGAGGTAATACCCTACTCCTGCTTGATTAATATTGATGATATGGGTAGTACAAGAGTAGATCTACCACGAGATCAGAGAGGCTAAACCCTAGAAGCTAGCCTATGGTATAATTGTTGTTCGTCCTACGGACTAAAACCCTCTGGTTTATATAGACACCGGAGAGGGCTAGGGTTACACAGAGTCGGTTACAATGGGAGGAGATCTACATATCCGTATCGCCAAGCTTGCCTTCCACGCCAAGGAAAGTCCCATCCGGACACGGGACGAAGTCTTCAATCTTGTATCTTCATAGTCCAGGAGTCCGGCCAAAGGCTATAGTCCGGCCATCCGGACACCCCCTAATCCAGGACTCCCTCATAGGCCCCACATGGTTTGCATCCTATCAAATGAAAAAACCACAATGTATAGAGACTCTGACCAGCCTCTAAGGTGGGCCCTAGCACAAATTTAAAAAGTATTGATTAGCAACACATTTGTCCAATCTGTACTATTTCTCTTATACTCCTACTTTCTTATGCTTCCTAAGGCTGACAATTGGGACCAGATGGATTGTTACATTGTTAGAGGCATCCTCTAAGGTTAGACGTGATGCTAGCCAATTTTTTGTTAGAGGCAGTTCATGCTATGTATAGAGGCCTGCCTCTTAGAGCAGAGAGGGCTCAGAGGAAAGAAAAAGCATACATTGTGGATTCCATAAGAGCCTACTTTCTGGTCTATATGACTCAAATTAAAATCCACAATGCATCCATAATAGATGCTAACTGGTGGAATAAGTTTGTTACTTCCATAGTTTGCAAAAGTACTGAGTATGTGAGATGGTGAACAGAGGGAGTACGATACCATTGGTACTACAGTTCTTTTGGAAGGGTTGTAGTAGTCCCTCCCATTCACATTTTCACATTTCAAGCTTCAATAAAAATGTGGCATGCAAGGATTAAGAGACACCTTAGCAATGCATGTACTCCCTCAATCCATATAGGGTATAAAAGGTGTTTTGGAGGCTAACTTTGACCACATGTTCGAGCAATAATATGACACCCAACTTACACAAATCTTACCATCAAATCCATACATGGTAATTATACTAATAACACATTTATGCGTTGTAATTAGTACGTAGATAAGGTAGTAAACACTCACTATCTAGTAGGAGTAGTACTAGTAGTACTCTACACTACTACTACTATGAGGCCATCCTGCTCTGTCCCGACACAAGACCGCGGACACCGATTATTCGTTCATATTTAAATTTGTTTTCACACAAAAAATATCCATGAAAACAACACATGGCAAAATTTCACGGTGAACGAGGGATTTGAATGTGCTGGGAGGGGTGGGGCTGGGAGGGGCTGTTTGGATCTTGCCTAGGGTAGCCAAAATATTGGTGACCCTTTTGTCCACCTGTGCCTTTGCCACCGATGAACGAGGAAGAGCTCGAGTGCTCATGCATCCTCCAGCACGCGCGTTGGAGACGAGCTCGCACGAGCTGTACTTTTTTTGTCCCACCACGCCGCCCGAGCCGGCCACAGACCGACCGGCGACCTGCAAATTACGCCATCCAACCGTAGCCGCACACATTCTGACAGCAACTCAACCAACCGGACGAAATTCATGCAAACACGACGATATTTTATATAAACAATGACAGAATTCATATAAAAACCGGATTTTCATAAAAACATGAGAGATTTCATTACATTCAAATCAACTAAGCGGTACTAGTCCTGAACATCACATGTATAATAATACCAAGACTAAATGGTCGCCGCCGACCATTTCTCTTCCTCATGTCCGGCAGCACGATCACCGGACTACCGAGAGCCTCGAAGGTATACGCTTCAGCGCAAAGGACGACTCGGTTCCCCATCTCAACTGACATCGTTGACTGATCAGTTGATACCAAAGATGGAGTCTAATGGGGGCCTCTCCTCTTCGACGAAGGTCCTCGCAACAAAAGGATCCAGAAAGACACCGGCTGTGTACGCCAGCATCGCCTCCGCGGTGGCCTTCATGGGACCCAAGCGGCAGCGTCCTCCCGTGCTCTTCTTCTCCTTGATGATGGCGGCGGACATGGAGGCGCTTGCCACCGAGTCTTCACTCTCCGCGCACCCGGCTTTTGTCTCTGCTTGCATGGCGTGGCCTCAGGCACGAGAGTCTCGACCATTGAAATGGGAAACACGATCGCAGACACGGGAGGCGCGGTACATGGCGGCGGCGTGGCCGACAACGACGACGCCCGTGCTCCCCGCTGGGCCAGCATGGAGAGGCTCGCCACTCCTTGTCAAGCTGTTCTGTAGCGGCGAGTTGCTGAACCACGCGCTGGCTTGGGGCGGCAACTGGCTCTGTCAGGCAAGGGGAGGGAGTTGGATTAGCGAGCTGCATAGCTTGTATCCGACATGCTCGGTGAGCCACCCAACCGGCTTGGATGCCAGATAACTACTCTTCATAAGCCATTGTAAGAGAGAACAGAATGGTGAAGGAGGAGATAGGGGAGCGGCGGAGGTGTGTGATTCTTGGCTGACGTCTGGCCTCGTTTAAATAGGAGATTAAATAGACGACATACGGGAGGAACTCGGCCGGCGTTGTGTTTAATACTGGCCCAGTCATGAACAAATGTGTGTCTAGAGTGGGTTTCTTGGCTTCCACACGGGTTTCATGGAGGCGTTTGAATGCGGCAAGGAGGCATGTTCAGCCGGGCATGCAGCAAGCGGCGTCCTCGACTCTGACATACGACACCGTGCCATTCTTCGACTGACGTGTGGGATCATTGGGTTCCTGGCCTGCATGTCACTGACCCAACGTAGGCAGCGCACGAGAGATGAGATTTTGGTGGGCCAGGGCGGTCAGAAGCGGGCATTTCATAAACCGGTGATTGTTCATTGAGTGTGGCATCATCTATTTCATGTAGATAAATCTACTATATAATGTAAGAGAATTTTAAAATTTTCATATATACATTGATCGCCTGTTCGATACGTTGTGATTCATAAAGACCGCTGCAAACATCAATGTTCTGCTTATCACAGATATGATTAATACCCATAACAACCCATGTCCTTAACAAAGGGTGCATGCACGTATAGGTTGAGTGTGTGTGTTGTGTCGTGTGTTGTGTGCATGCAGGTGTGTGAATGTTGCGTGCGTGCATGTGTGCGTTTCAGTGTTGCATGCATGTGTGCATGCGTGCGTGTGTTCATGAGTGCATGTGTGAGAGAGTCCTGGACTAAGGGGTCCTCGAGCATTCGTTCTATTCAATGTGGGCCAGACTGATGGGCTGTGAAGATAAAGGAAGGAGACCACCTCCCGTGTCCGGATAGGACTCCTGTATGCGTGAACGGCAAGATTAGTGTCCGGATATGCTATTTCCTTTCCCTGTAAACTGACTCTGTACAACCCTGGGGCCCCCTAGTGCCTATATAATTCGGAGGGTTTAGTCTTCAATGGGGATTATAATATTCATAGGCTAGACAAGCTAGGGCTTAGCCATTACGATCTCGAGGTACGTCAACTCTTGTAACCCCTATATTCATTGAATACAATCAAGCAGGACATAGGATTTTACGTCCTTTTAGAGGGCCTAAACCTGGGTAAACATTGTGTCCCTTTGTCCATTGTTACCATTGATCCTTAGACACACAGCTTGGGCCCCCTACCCGAGATCTACCGTGTTTGACACGGACATTGGTGTTTTCATTGAGAGCTCTAGTGTGTTCTCAATAGAAGGATTGATGGCGCGCCTCTTTATCAACGATGATGCTCTGTCCATGGAGACTTTTCTGCCTGGACATGTCTTTGTGTTCGGCAGCTTCGTGCTACGTGCCGACTCAACCAGTCACCTTGAACAGGTCGACAGTTACTACCCCGGTCACCAGATCAGGTTTGGGAACTTGAATTACATCGCTGATATCCGAGGAGATCTGATCTTCGAGGGGCTCGCGGCCCCGACTGTCGCTCCTTACCCTCATGAAGAAGACCGTTCGGATCCGATATAGATCCCATCTAGGGGTCAATGATCACACCTGCTTCGTTCTTAGATCCGGGGTAGATCGTGTCATCCGAGGACGAGAGAATCGACTCGGCTGGACTCTCTCCTCTCATGGAGCTCTCAACCGAAGGCCCAGATGCGATCGCGTCGTTGGTAAACCCGGAGTCAAATGGGACTCTCCTAGTCATTGGAGATCCGGACTCGCCTCTAGACGATAACTCTGAACTATCGAGGTCTGCATCCATCGGGCTCGAGCAAGTGCCACGCCCCGCAGATCCGCAGACCCCTATCCAGCTTTCTCTTTTAGACGAAGCACTGGGCTTAGTACAATCTCTTGCCGTTACGGAACCCTTGCCTCGAGATTATACCCATCTTAGGATGGGGGATGAGATCGGGGAATTTCACAATCCACCCACCAATTACTTAATAGCCACTATCGAGGATTTAACCGACATGCTAGACTATGCCTCCGAAGACATCGACGGCATGGACAACGATGTCGAAGCCGAACAAAGCCAAAACCCGCATATCACTTTGTGTTGGATGGCTACTTCTACCTACGATGTATACATGGTGGACACTCTTGAGAAGAAGGACGAGATGGTATTCAAGATCCAGGCATGGACAAGCCCGACAATGAACCACCAAAGCACCGGCGTCAGCGGTAACACTCACGATCTTGTTGGGCAAAGGATAGTAATACCGACACCGGAGATAATGAAACTCTGTATAACACCGAAGACCACGACCGCCCCTTCGAACCCACGTCTGAATCGGACAAGAGGGGGGAGGGTCAGTATAGCCCCGAACACACTGATCACGAGGACTCGGAAGACAACAACTACTTACCTGCCTCCAAGGAGATGTGAGCCTCGGTGACAAATATTTCATCGTCCCAAAGGAACCCCTCGAACAAGAATGCTTCATGCGACAAGTCATCGCCACTATGCGGAGCCTAAAAAAGAAACAACAACAGCTTCAAGCTGATCAGGACATGCTCAACAACAGATCGACCAAGGTCCTAGCCACCAAAGAGTACGGCCTTGAGCGACCAGTAAAGAGTTACCCCAAGCACATGCTGCTACCACAATTTGACGATGAAGCCCTCGAGCCAATTCCGTCAAAATAAAATTATGCTGATCAACAAGACCGACGACCATGTGGATGGGACAAAACGGCTCATCATGCCGAACACCAGCCTGCACCACCTCACCAGAAAGGCAAGGAGACAGCGGCGCCGGACTACACTTATGACCTACATCAGGACCTGGCCAATAAAGCTGGCCAAACTAGATCAATCTACGGATCCAGAGGACGTGCTCCGGCACGAGATGACGGCCACCAAACCTGGCGCGATGAACACCATCAAGTTCGAGGTCAGAACCGAACACAGATGTCATCCAAACTACGTCGCGATGTAGCCAGGTATAGAGGTACTGCACACCCTATGTGCTTTACTAATGAAGTAATGCAACACCAATTTTTGAAATGGTTTAAACCCATCAACATCGAGCAGTACGATGGAATGACGGACCCTGCCATCTGGATTGAGGATTTTCTTCTCCACATTCACATGGCTCGCAGAGATGACCTTGACGCCATCAAATACCTTCCCTTGAAGTTGAAGGGACCAACACGGCACTGGTTGAATAGTCTCCCAAAGAACTCCATTAAGAGGTGGGAAGATTTAGAAGATGCTTTCACGGCCAACTTTCAAGGCACTTATGTCCGACCACCAGACGACGATGACCTAAGTCACATAGTCCAGTGATACGTCTCCGTCGTATCTATAATTTTTTATTGTTCCATGCCAATATTATTCACTTTCATATACTTTTTGGCAACTTTTTATGTTATTTTTGGGACTAACTTATTGATCCAGTGCCCAGTGCCAGTTCCTGTCTGTTGCATGTTTTATGTTTCGCACGTTGACAAGCCGCTTCACGAGGCCGAAGTAGTTGCTGGGCATGGGCTCGGCTGGCCAAAGTTGGACTATTAGATCCTTCATGGCCAAACCGGCCACCCAATGTAGCTCGATCAGCTTCTTCAGCTGGTCTCTCAGAGGCGTCGGATGTTCCAGCACAAGATACTGCGACCAGAATAGCTTCATGGTCGAGCTGCCCTCCTGGGCTCGAAAGAACCGAGCAGCATCGGCGACACTCCTTGGAAGATCCACAAACGCACCTGGAGAACTCCATACTCAGGTCAGCAAGATATACCTCTTACTTCAAAATTCACTCTGCAGAAGAAAGGCCTTACTAGCCGCTATCTGCCTCGCTTGCTGGATCTCCCCACGAGTGCTCTGGGAATCAACCCAAGCATCTTTGGCATCTTGGAGAGCCTTGTTAAGTTCGGACTCTTGGTCCGAAGTCTTTTGCTCCAAGGACTCACACTTGGTGATGGCGTCCTTGAGATCTTGCTCGACTTCAGCCACCCGAGCTTCATGTTGGCGGCGGGCTGTTTGCTCCGCCTCCAGCTCCTTAGTCACCTTGTCAGCGGCTGCCTTATTCGCCTCCACCTCTTGCTTGGCTTGGGCAAGCGTGCCTTTGAGGAACTCGACCTCGGCTGCGCAAACTGTGATCATGATCACAAAATAAAATGAGTTAAAAGACTCAATATACATATCAATTCTGATATATAACTTCCGCATACCTTGCGTCTCCTCGAATCGCTTGTTGATGTGGTCGAGCTCCTCATCAGCCACTCACAGCTTCCGATTGAGCTCGGAAACCTCTGCGGCCTGGGCGGTAGCCGCCAACATGGATGCCTGTTACACACATTAGCACGGTATATTAATGTCCAAATTGTCAGGTGATCCCCTCTCCGGATTGTTCTAGTCCGGACAGAGTCTCAGGGGCTACTGTCCATACACGGGTTCATCCTTTCATATGAAAAGTCTTTTAGAAGTATTACGTCGCATACCTTAAAGCCAATTAGTAGGCTGTTAAAGGCATCGTTCAGTCCGCTCTTTGCAGGCAAAACCTTCTCCATAACCGCGCCCATTAGGGTGCGGTGCTCCTCCACGATCGAAGCACGTTGTAGCGCTTCCTCCAGAGCAGGAGCTGCCTCCGATTAACCGAGGCCGCTGATTGAGCCGCTGCTCCTAAGGAGGAATCTTTGCCCTCTTATAGGCGGTGAAAATGCCAACCGCCCCCCGCTCAAGCCTTAAACCTCGCCTATTCCCAATGAGGTCGTGCGCCAGGAGCGGTTGGATTACCCAAATCCCATTGATGAGAATCCCATAATAAATGGGCATGATCTCTATTTTTGACAAGACGGGCCAAGGGGGCTCAACCTCTAAACACGAAATGGGGAGTGTGAACGATTCAAAATACCGAGGAGTCAAGTGTGACGCTTCGCCGAAAAAAGTTGTCAGTAAAGACACTATTCCTATTTTTACATATCTTGCCTTCGTGGCTAAGGGTTGTGTTAATTATACAGAGCCGAGTACCGTTCCTTTATAAGGGAAGCTACCATATGGTATTCAAGGAGAGGAACCCGCTTCACAATGCAGAAACAATCCGTGTGCCGAATACATCGTCATTGAAGACTGGTTCAGGGGCTACTGAGGGAGTCCTGGACTAAGGGGTCCTCGAGCGTCCGGTCTATTTGATGTGGGCTAGACTGATGGGCCGTGAAGATAAAGGAAGGAGACCACCTCCCGTGTCCGGATAGGACTCCTATATGCATGAACGGCAAGATTAGTGTCTGGATATGCTATTTCCATTCCCTGTAAACCGACTCTGTACAACCCTAGGGCCCTCCGGTGTCTATATAAACCGGAGGGTTTAGTCCGCAATGGGGATCATAATATTCATAGGCTAGACAAGCTAGGGTTTAGCCCTTACAATCTTGAGGTAGATCAACTCTTGTAACCCCTATATTCATCAAATACAATCAAGCAGAACGTAGGGTTTTACCTCCTTTAAGAGGGCCCAAACCTGGGTAAACATTGTGTCCCTTTATCCATTGTTACCATTGATCCTTAGACGCACAACTTGGCCCCCCCTACCCGAGATCTGCCGGTTTTGACACCGACAATGTGTACATGTCAGTGTTGGACGCCTGCATGCATGCGTGTGTTGCGTGTGTGCATGTGTACGTACGTGTGAGTATTGCATGCGGGCGTTGCGGGCGTGTTTGTGCACATGTGTGATGACTTTGTATTCACCATAGTGGCTCGCGCGTGCGTGTAGTTAAAACGACCAGCTCAGTATATCATCACAAGGTGATCCTTGTCCGTTGTGGTTAGGGGGCGCGGGCTGCCAACCAGAGGTCTCACGACTTCGAATCTCCACCGATCACTAATTTATTACCATTTCTGTTTTTCGTATACAAGCTAAAGGGTGGGCCCTATGGTAATGTGCGCTGCTAAATGTGGACCATTTGACTGGTCAATTGATCGTGTCATCAACAAATTATGGAGCTGTATGGTGAGCCAGTGACCATATGATCACCATCAAATGTATTTTATTAACACAATACGGACTCAAACTACCATTTCTTTCTTTCATATATGTGCTGATAGGTGGCCCCCATGGTTACGCGCGCTGATGGTGCAACACTAGTTGCACCACGTGGAATGTTTGACTGGTCCATTGATGGTGTCATCAACAAAATACGGAGTTGTACCGGTGAGACAGTGACTGTATAATCACGACATGTATTTTTTTAACACAGTATAGAAGCAAGCGCTCATATATACGCGCAAACACTCACCGTGATAAGCGCACACACACAGACCCTAACCCTATTAGCACCTTCGAGAGAGTGAGCCAGCATATGATCTTGAGATTTTACGAAGTCACCGTAGGTGCCTCGTAGTCGAGGGGACCATCTCCTCCCACTGAACGCACATCACCGGAAAATACTGAAATTAATCCAGGATAAATGCGAGCACCAGGAATTTATCTCTGGTGGCTTGGGGAAACCACTGTCCTCCTAACCATCCAACCACAGGTTGATTTGCACCACAAAATGTATATGGTGACCGTGATGAGCTTATTTGGAAGTCCAGTGACCATATCGTGCTTTCGCTTCAAATACAACGACCGTAAGTGTTGTCAACAAAATACGGAGCATGCATCAAATATAATGTCCGTTAGTGTCATAAACAAAATACGGAGACATATTGTGAGCTAGATACCGTATGATCACCACGAGAATGTATACAGTGACCGTAATGAGCATATTCTGAAGTCCAGTGACCGTATAGTGCTTTTTCTTGAAATACAATGACCGTCATGCATGAATGTGTCAGGGGCATGCATGCTTTTAGAGGGCCGAGAGATAGTTTGTGTGCATATGTGAAAGTAGTGTAGAAAGAGGGGGTGTCCGATGGAGACAAGGAGAGATATGCCCTTTGTTTCTCTTTCCCGTGGCTAATATTTTAGGAGAAAATATAAACATTCACAATGCAGAACAAATACTATTGGATGCACCATGCAATTAACTTTCACGTATATTCCTGTACTATTGTATATTCTTATCTTTTTAGTGTCTGATTGCGTGTGGGGTGTGGTAGGCACATCATTTCTAGTTGTGGTGGGTCAACGTGAGGACTCATGGGTCAGTTCCATCCTGCACCACATGGGTTGGACCGACACGCAATATATGAAGATACATGTGGACGACTCGGCGTACAAAATGAAGCTACCAGAGTCGTGGAGGACTCTATCCCCACTATGATAAGTCGACTATATATGATTTGTAACCCTAGGCCCTGAGTATGTTATAGAAGCTAGCCCGGGGGCTAGTTCGTTGATAGTATACACACATGCACAATGCCTGGTATTCACGTGTAGTTTGTACACACCCCTATCGCAAATATACAGTACCAAGAGTAGGCTTTTTCCTCAACTAAAGGGACCGGACTTGGGTAAAACTTTGCCTCGTATTACGATCAAGCCTAACAATCAGGGATGTCCTACCGAATGATCTGATAGAATCTTATCTGCCAACTACTAAGAGAGAGGTGTGTGGGGGGAGGGGGGGGGCTATGTGGGCGAGAGAGGACTAAAGATAATGTGCGTGTGGGCGACACGTACACACATATATGTGCCTATAGAGGGCTAGTAGTGACCGCACGTGTGTATATATGCATGTGAGAGAAATAGTGTTTTCCAACTGAGATTAGTGAAAAGAGTGGTACATAGTAGTAAGAAAGAGAGAGGGAGATATATAGTGTGTGTGCGAGAGACACCCTTACACCCGGGAGAGAATGTGAGCATGTGTGAGAGAAATGCCGATGTATATAAAGTGTGTGCACTTATGCATTAGATAGAGAGATATATAGCGCGCGTGTGAGAACGGCCCAAGGTGTAGTGCATCTACGTGTAAAAGGTTGTTCTACGCATTAAATTTGAATATAAATGGCATTATTATTTTTGGATGAGATCATGAATTTTGCAACTTGCATATGAACGAACATCGATCTATCAGACACCCATACTCTATTGAATTCTAGCATGTGCATATGTTTATTTCGTATTATTGTTCCATAGAGTGAGAGTGGTTTGAAATCCAGACAATGCATTGCTTTTGCACTCCATGTTGTTAGTGTGAAGCACTTTATACATTTGTCACTTACATGGATACATTCCAAATTGCTAGCTACGAAATAGAATACATGTTGAATTCAACATTAAGGGGGTTTCGAAGATTCAATTTCATAGGAAGTGCATTCATCTGTTTCAATCCGAGATAATGACATTTGTAAATCAGATCTAAAAGGGGGCATTAATCTTTGTTGTGCGTTTGAACATGTTATATATTCATACACATGTCTAACTATTTTTTGCAACCAAGGAGATTATATCTGGAACCATGCATGAACTAAGGTAAGATGCATATTTTTTAATATATAATAGTGTACAATGTATATTCAAATGTACCCCCTCCATTCCAAAATAATCGTAGTTTTAGGATTTTTAAGAGTCAAGATTTGTGAAATCTGACAAATCCTGAAAGTTCAATTCAAGAGAACCGAAAACGTTAATGCTTCTACTCCCAAATATTGAACGAAGCGCCAAATAATCCTTTGGTCACCCGAAGCCGCGCGAGACTAATGTTTCGTGGTAGGAAATTACTATCCTGACTCTCACCCATGTAGCCTATCGGCCCGATGTCCAAAGATCTAAACCAGGGTAGGTTTGTAAATTACCAAGACGCCAGTCTCAACCGCCTCCGAGAAGCATTCATACGCCATGGGCGCCTAAGCACCCATGCACTCGGCTGAATTCTATCTTGCCCACCATTTGGGACACCTGAGATTACTGTCCTACCCCCGACCCGCAATATGTCCGAAATTTTAGATGGGGGAAAAGTTTGTAACTTTCCCCAACTTTCAAACAAGTGCGTCACAAACTAAAACATTGTTCCCCTAAGTTACCCCTCCCTCCGTTTCCCCATTTCATACTCCGTGGGTGCCAAAACGCCCTCTCCACCAGCCGTGAAACCCAAGCCTCCTCCGTCCTCCACCCCATCGCGCCCAATCCACTGCCGCCCTCCTCCATCATGCTGGAGCGGGTACCCCGACATCATCGTCCAACGCAACTGCAATGCCCTCAAGGACTTAGCAGCTCAAGGCGAGGCAGAGCTGCCTGCACGACACCGATGCCGATGTACGCCGTACGAGAACCCCTTTGACCACGCCGTCCTGTGCCTCACCGCTGCCGCTCCACTGTCGAAACCGTCCACCGCACCAGAACTGTTCCCGCTACACCATCATTCACCGCCTTGGATCTGGTTCCCCACCGCCGACAGACGGCCACCACACTACACTCAACAACTTGGCCATGGGTTCGTCCAAGGCTCCACCGTCCTCCACAACTTCTTGTTTCCACCGAACCACAAGAAAATCATTGGAAAAACAGAAGGACGACACATCACTACCAGTAGAAAGAGGTACTCCTCTTCCCTTATTCGTGCAAATCTTACGTCTCTGCTCACACCGTATTCATCCCATGAAAGAAACTAGTTGAGCGCTTCTTATTGCATCTTCTCCGTGATACTAAATGCACAAGGTTTCCTTCCATTTACTATTTCACCTTGGCTAGAGGTCAGTAGCCCGCCTGGATTTCAATTCAGGGTCAGTTGATTCACCATTAAAAGAAGCAGCACCCGCTTAGGCGCGCGGAGCACCTAGTCCGCATGTTCGCCGGGGAAACGGCGCATCGGTTTCTATCATAGGGGTGTGGGGTGCAGGAGCTGCTTGCGCTTGATCTAAAGGTCAGCGGGGCTTGATGGGATGGCTGGGGGCGGTGCCAAGCACGACGGTGCGGTGAGGTCGAGGGGAGGGCGGAGGCAGGGGACTGGGCCGGTGGTCGCTGGTGTTTCGAGGAAGATCATCAACACTGACTGACTGGAGGTAGATGAAGGCGATCTGCCCGTTCTTTGTACATTGGACGGTGTAGAAAAAATGGACTGACCTATATGTTTTCAGTCAACTATTATTTTCATAGGACCAAACCTTGTGTGTGCTGGAGGAGCATGTGCACTTCCTAGCCATCCCTGTGCTCATATTTCAAAATCCTAGAATCTAGTAATTTCATGTGTCATGCATGTTGTAGAGCTATCATATGTCTCCCGTCATTTATTTCTCAACGACCTGCTATCTGCTACTTTTACACTGTACTACTTGTGCACACACTTCGCACATACTCACACTATTGTTTTTTATGCATGGGTATTTCAGACTGTGACGCAGTGTTGATGAGTACACAAAAGAAAAGACAGAAGTCGCTCCAGTGTAATTTGAAGATAAGCACTAAGAGTTTCAGCGCTCTAAAGCGTGTAGTGTCAGCAGATGGAGACAATAAATATAGCTCTGCAGTTGATGATCTCAATTGCCACACACAACCATGTGCTTGCCTTAACTTCGTGCTGTCAAATGTGGTTGCATGTTTCATATAGTGTCTTGCTTGTATTGCTTCCAATTTGGTTAAATTGCATCTGCTTACTTTACACAATATACCTTTGATAATGACATGCCTTCCTGTTTTTGATACATACTACATATGTCTATTAACCATGTTCATACAGCAAACTAATGTCTTTTGTATCCCTCATCAATCACTTATGATGAGACAGTCAAACCAGTGGGTTACTATGAGACGTGCTACTCGTTTAAAGAGTGCAGGGTCATCCTCCCCACATGATTCTCAAGAAACAACAAGGCTAAATGAAAATAGTCAATGTATCACTCTAGTTGATGACCGCAATTCCCCTACACAACCATCAAAGGTGCTTACTCTTACTTGGCAATGTGATATGTGGTTGCATGTTGCATATGGTGTCTACCTTGTAATGCTTCTAATTAGGGTAAATTGCATCTGCTTAGTTAACACATTATACATGTGAATATGACACGCCTTCCTGTTTTTGGTACATACTACGTCTTTCTATTAACCATGATCTTACATCATACTACTTTTCTTGTGTATCCCTCATTAATCACTTCTGATGAGACACCTTCAAGTTGACAGTGTAAAATTGGTTGCATCTTGCATATCATTT
Source organism: Triticum dicoccoides (assembly GCF_002162155.2). Lineage (NCBI taxonomy): Eukaryota > Viridiplantae > Streptophyta > Magnoliopsida > Poales > Poaceae > Triticum > Triticum dicoccoides. The sequence goes on along the minus strand of NC_041383.1, from coordinate 440,796,175 downwards.
GAAACATGTATTGCCTCTAACTTGTTGAAGTGCCACTTATAATGAGACACATCTAACTTGGTAGAGTGATTTTGATTGGATCTTTCATATTGTGTCTAGATTGCATTGCTTCCAATATGTTGAAATGCCTTCTGCTTAGCATTTTTCGTACATATTCCATCCTCCTACAATGTGGTTGCCTTACATAAAACTTGTGTTTGTCAGTATCATGCATCAACGAATTTGGAAGTGCGAATTTCATTCCTTTTTCTTGTGTGTTTACTTGACAAGGCAAAATCTAAAAGGACGAAGGCATAGAATGATGGTGCTCCTGTGGAGCAACTGAAACAGATGACCTCTGCAGATTCTCCTGCTACTCCTACTGGAGTGCAAGTTCCAAAACTCATCTCCCCTACTCCACGACCACAGGTGCTTGCTCTAAGATGGTTGTGTGATATCTGGTTGCATGTTGCATATGGTGCCTAGCTTGTACTGCTCCTAATTTGTTAAATTGCATCTCCTTAGCTTACACATTATACATGTTAATATGACACGCCTTCCTGTTTTGGGTACATACTACATCTGCCTATCACACCATGTTCTTACATCAAACTACTGTTCTTGTGTATCCTGCATTTATCACTTATGATGAGACAGTCACGCCCGTGGGTTAGTATGAGACGCGCTACTCTTATAAAGAGTGCAGTTTTATCCTCCCCACATGATTCTCAAGAAACAACAAGCCTAAATGAAGATATTAATCGTAGGTCTGTACTTGAAGACCACATTTACCCTACACCAACATCGCAGGTGCTTTCTCTAACTTCGCAATGTGATATGTGGGTGCATGTTGCATACGCTGTCTAGCTTGTAATGCTTCTAATTAGGGTAAATTGCATCTGCTTAGTTTACACATTGTACATGTGAATATGACATGCATTCCTACTTTCGGTACATAATACATCTATCTGTTAACCATGTTCTTACATGAAACGACCTTTCTTCTGTATCCTACATCAATCACTTACGATGAGACACCTTTATTCGTTGCATATTGCATATGATTTCTAGCATGTTGCCATGTATTGCTTCTAATTTGGTCAAATACACTTTTAATTTGGTAGAGTGATATTGGTTTCATCTTTCATATGGTTTCTAGCTTGCATTGATTCTAACTAGTTCAAACACCTTGTCCTTAGTTTACACTTTATACATCATCATCTCAATATGTCACGTCGTCCTGTTTTTCATACATATTCCATCCTCCTGTCATGCGGCTGCCTTACATGAAAGTAGTGTTCGTTGGTATCATGCACCAATGAGTTCTAAAGAGCAAATTTTATTCTTTTTTCTTGTGGGTTGACTTGACAAGGCAAAATCAAAAAAGAGTAAGGAAAAGAGTAAGGAAGGCGATGATGGTGGTCCTCTGCAGCAACATAAATGGAGCATCTGTACGGATTCTCCTCGTACTGCTAGTGCATTACAAGTTCCAAGTCTCTGCTCCCCTACTCCACCATCCAAGGTGCTTGCTCTAACTTGGCAGTGTGATATCTAGTTGCATGTTGCATATGGTGTCTAGCTTGTATTGCTTCTAATTAGTGTCAACTGCATCTGCTTAGCTTACACATGATACGTGTGAATATGACACGCCTTCCTGTTTTTGGTACATACTATATCTGTCTATCACACCATGTTCTTACATGCAACTACTCTTCTTGTGTATCCTGCATCAGTCACTTATGATGGGACACCTTTAAGTTGGTAGTATAATATTGGTTTACGTCTTGAATATGATTTCTAGCATGTAGTGCTTCTAGTTTGATGAACACCACCTATGACAAGATAGTATTAACTTGGCAGAGTGATATTGATTGCACCTTCCATATGGTGTCTAGCTTGCAGTGCTTCTAATTTGTTGAAGTGTCTTCTGCTTAGTTACAACATCATAGGTGTGAATATGTCAAGCCGTCCAGTTTTTCGTACATATTCCATCCTCGTATCATGACTTTGCCTTTCATCAGAGTAGTGTTCGTCAGTATCACGCATGAATGAGTTCCGATGAGCGAATTTTAGTCCTTTTTCTTGTCAGCTTGACCTCACAATGCAAAATCAATAAAGCGGAAGGAAATTGGTAAGGCATTGGACGATGGTGGTCCTTCTGAGCAACTGAAATGGAGGGTCTCTATAGATTCTACTCCGCCATCCTCCATACAAGATTCGCAAGACAACACAAGGCTAAACAGTCAACATAGCCGTGTAGATGATGAGCACATCTCCCCTACTCCACCATCACAAGTGTTTGCTCTAACTTGGCACTATTATATGTGGTTACATGTTGCGTATGATGTCTAGCTTGTATTGCTTCTAACTTTATTGAATTGCATCTACTTACTTTACACATAATGCATGTGAATATGACACGTGTTCCTATTTCTAGAACATACTATATCTGATCACACCATGTTCTTAAATCAGACTACTGTTCTTGCATATCCCGCATCAGTCACTTATGATAAGGCATCTTTAAGTCGCCACTGTCATATTCGTTGCGTCTTGCATATGATTTCTAGCATGTACTAGTTCTAATTTGTTGAAACGCCAGACAGTTTGAACTTGGCAGAGTGATATTGGTTGCATCTTTCATATGGTGTCTATCTTGCAGTGCTTCTAATTTGTTGAAATGCCTTCTGCTTAGTTATCACATCATAGGTGTGAATATGTCATGCCATCCTGTTTTTCGTACATATTCCATCCTCGTATCATGTGTTTGCCTTTCATCCGAGTAGTGTTCATCAGTATCATGCACGAATGACTTCTGAAGAGCGGATTTTATTCCTTTTTCTTATCGGTTTGACTTCACAATGCAAAATCAATATAGCTGAAGGAAATTAGTACGACAGTGGATGATGGTGGTCCTTTAGAGCAACTCAAATAGAGGGTCTCTACAGATTCTACTCCGCCATCCTCCCAACAAGATTCGCAAGACAACACAAGGCTGGACAGTCAACGTAGCTATGTAGATGATGAACACATCTCCCCTACTCCACATCACAGGTGCTTTCTCTAACTTGGAACTGTTATATGTGGTTGCGTGTTATGTATGTTTTCTAGTTTGTATTGCTTCTAATTTTGTTGAATTGCATCTATGTATCTTATAACTTATACCCGCAACAATCACTTAACCATAAGACACATTTAACTTGGGAGTGTGATGTAGGTTGCATCTTGCATTGTCTTCTAGCTTGTACTGCTTCTAATTTCTTGAAATGGCACTTATGACGGGACACTTTTTACCTGATAAAGTGATATTGGTTGCATGTTCATATGGTGCCTAGCTTTCATTCCTTCTAATTTTGTTGAAATGCCTTCTGCTTACTATTTTCAATACATATTCCGTCCGCCTACCGTACCTCTGAATATGCAATGTTGTTTTTTTTGTATATATTCCATCCACCTATTTTGCGTTTGCCTTACATCAAAGTAGTGTTCGTATGTATCATGCATCAACCAGTTATGCAGAGCTAATTTTCTTCATCTTCTTGTGGTTTTGACTTCATAAGGCAATTTCAGAAAAGAGGAAGGTAAAGAGTAAGTTAGGGGATGTAGGTGGTCCTCCAGACCGATGCAAACAGAGACTCTCGAGATTTGCCACTGCTACTGCTAATGCAGTTGAAGACCCAATTCTACATGATGAGTTCTTCTCCCGTACTCCACCATCGCAGGTGCTTGCTCTAAGTTGACAGTGTGATAATTGGTTTCATGTTGCATATGTTTTCTAGCCTGTATTTACTCTATTTTGATTAAATTGCACCTGCTGAGTATATACGTTATACATGTGCATATGACATGCCTTTTTGTGTCTGGAATACACTGCATCTATCTATCATACCATGTTCTTACATCAAAGTACTGCTGTTGTGTATCCCGCATCAGTCACTCATGATTGGACGCTTTTAACATGGCAGTTTGATAGTGGTTGCATCTTGCATTGATTATAGGTTGTACTGCTTCTAAATTTTTTCGAAATGCCACTTATGACAAGACACTTTTAATTTGGCACCGTGATATTGGTTGCATCTTTCATATGGTGTCTAGCTTGCATTACTTCTATTTTCTTGAAAATCCTTCTACTTAGTTTACACATTGTAGTTGTGAATATGTCACGCCGTCCTAATTTTCTTACATATTCCTTCCTCATACGGTTGTCTTACATCAAAGTATTGATTGTCTATATCATGCATCAATGAGTTCTGAAGGGCGATTTTATTCTTTTGTCTTGTGGGTATGTCTTGACATGGCAAAGTCAATAAAGAGCAAGCAAAAGAATATAGTAGGGAATGGTGTTACTCGTCGAGTGCAACATAAAATGATCTAACCTCAAGATTCTGCCGGTACTTATAGTGCAGTAGAAGGTCCAAGTCCACCGGCTAAATCTACAAACACAGTACCGACATCTCAACGAGTTACTCGTTCATTTGATCCGCGACTGGCCAGTTCCCAAGCTGCCTTCACACCTAACACTACTTCCGAAGCACTACTGACTAGCAAGATCAGATGAAACTATGAGCATCAACACCAAGACGGTACCTGACCGGGTCAAGTTGGAGTTGCATGCTCCTTTATATGTACTCTCACAGTTTGATGTACACTAACACTTTCCATATTCGTTGTTGAACTAGCACCACGGCGCAAGCGGAAACATACATGAGGGATAATGCTTGACGGATTAACAAAACCTAAAGGAGGAAGAATGGAGATCCATTTTGCGGCAGGTTTACAAAGGCCACGTGATGCTACAGAGTCAGCCAAGTTAGTATCAGAGGCAGCCGTTGTCGTTAGGTGTCATGCACGTATCCTCCCAACATGGATCCAGTACAGGAATGAGAAAGACGATACCGAGTTGAACAACTTCCTTGACCATTTATCCGTAAGTAATGTTATTCATCGCAATTTGTAATATTGTCTTGCTCTGTCCCATACTTTCTGGCTTCCTCCTAATAAGACTCACATTCTTTTTTCAATAGATGAGGTTCAAGTTGGATCCGAAAGATGATGCAACTAAAAAAGCATGCACTCATGTTTTCCAGTCTGCTCTGCGACACTATCAGTATCACCTTAGAAAACTCACTTTGAAGGCAAGGCTAACAATGAAATCGCCCAAATATCTCCAGTGGAATATATTACAGATGAAGATTGGACAGCCCTTGTTAAACACTGGTCTGATCCAAAGTATCAGGTAGAGTTTATGTATTTGATCAGATCACATATTGAACTTGTATTTATGTATGTGCCTTACAAGTGTATCTTCTTCTAAGCTAACTATTTGAATAACAAGACCAACCGTTCTAAAGTGAAATTCCAATAGAAAACATGATCTCATAGCTATATTGGACACTGCGAGGCTCTTGTAAGTAGTTGTTACTTCCTTCTTTTTTCTATGCCATATTGTCGATCTATATTGACTTGTTCCAAATATAAAGGAAATCCCATGTGGACCAAAAAGAACCTGAACTGAATGCAGTGCAAATCTTCATGGATTGCCACACCAGCAAGATGAAGGGCATGAGCACACCAGTTCAAGCCGCTGTTGTAAGTCCTTACTCCTCCTGCCTTTGAACTGCTTGTTACTGTGACATGTTCACTTAATTGCTTGGTTTGCAGCCAATGTCAGTTACTCTGTTCACTTTTATACATAGTTGTCTTAGCATATCATTTCACCTTACACGGTTTCAAAGAGAAGAAGGATATTCTTTTGGTCTTGATCTGTAATCTAGTTGTGATGTTCACGTGCCCACACAATGATACAATAGCCTGTTTGTTTGATATCTGTTTGCCCATGATATGAATGATGTCATACTATGTTCATCCTAGTTTAAACCATGTCTCTTTATCCTTACATGTCAATGAATGTGAGGAAATAGACAATAGAGTAGGCATGCTACATGGACATATGTTCCGAAAGGGATTTTATTATGTAGTTGGCACTACAATACATGCTAATGTATTACAATAGTTCACCAAAATAAGTTACGTATAAACATGAAACCTACTTTGTTTGTTTTTGTGTCATTAGTAACTTATCTGGTACACTAATCTACAAGTTCAAACTTTCAGCAAGCTATGGAACAAATGATTGAACATCCACAATCACCTGAAGGTGACGAGGCTACCATAGGCACAATGTCACCTCTTGCTGTAGTGCGTCAGTGTCTCTCCACTAACAGTGCAAAAAGCACCTTCCTGCGTAATTCTGGGTTGGTTGTCAAGGTAACCTCAACCAAATCGCCTACAGCGCAAAATCTTCTGGGTAGATAGAGTGATATATCTGTGCTCCACACACAAGTCCAATCCCTAATGGACGTTGTTTTGGAAACAAGAATAGTGGTTGACAAATGTCGTCAAGATATGAATGGCTTTAAAACCAGACTATCAGACATTTGCTTCGTTGTTCAAGAGAAATGGCGGAAAAGGGGATGATCATGCTGCTCCATCAGATTCTACAGCCTAAAACATTAGCACTCAGGTCAAATGATTTGTGCTTCCATACATCTGATAGTGCTTTTATCTGGAAAGACTGCAAACTTTATGCCAACAGGCCTTTTATTGTATGGATGGAATTTATTTTGTTGTGATACAACATTTATCGTGCTGCCAAAGGTTGTAGAAATTACGACGCTATTTTTGTATAGTGTAGGTTTATCTTAGTAATGTATTCGACTGAAAGCTTCATAGGAGCCCAACATGCCAACATCCGTTAGGCCCATTCCAATTGGGCTAAAAATGATTATGGTCCATAATTTGCATGTAGCCCACTAAAAATATCTGGGCCTAAATCAGCATAAGCTTTCATATTTTTGGTAGGCCTGTGCACCTAGTGGACCTTTAATAGGCCTAAACATAATTTGGGCCCTCAGAACAATAGGCCATTAACATGTGTAAATGTCTCGAGCCCATAAGTAACACGGGCCTCTAATAGGCTGAAAGTGAGATTGGTCCCTAATTGTGCCAAATTACCCACTGGTCATTACCAGGCCGAAATGTATCTCAACTCGTGTTGGCCCATTTACAATGCGGATCGTTCACAAGCCAAAATTCAGACGAGCCGTAAATGCGCCGACCTACTACACGAGCCTTTAACGAGCCGGAAGTTCGGTTGGGCTTGATTAGTATCAGTTTTATATGGGCCGTTAATAGGCCCGATGTGACATTGGGCCATATATGGCCCATGGATTTCGTCCGACGTTAACAGGCCGAAAGTCACAACAGGCTGGAAGTGGCCCAAATCTACAGTGGGCCTCTAACAGGCCGAATGTCACAACAGGCTAAAATTGGCCCAAATCTACAATGGGCCTCTAGTAGGCCGAATGTCACAACAGGTTGGAAGTGGCCCAAATCTACAGTGGGCCTCTAACAGGCTGAATGTCAAACATGGACGAATATGACCCAAATCCTTGATTGTCATTTATGGGCCGAAAGTTTCAAGGGCAAAAAATGGGCCCAAATGAAGCAGGACCTTCAACAGGCCGGAAACACACTGGGCCGTAATTTGGCCCAAATAAATAGCGGGCCAGAAGTGACCATGGGCCGCGATGATGACAAGTTTAGAACGGGCCGTTGACGGGCCGATTTAACAATAGCCATACGGGCCTTAACTGCGAATGGGTCGTCTGCAAGCAGGCCGTTAATGGGCCAACCCGCTAATTTTGACTGGGCCAGCCTTTTTAACCTAAATGGGCCATCGTTGGGCTTTACCATGTGTCGACGTATCATAGGCGCCTCCTTTCCATTGGGCGGTTGACATCTGTCTTTTTCCGGTGCTGACACATGGTTGCTATAGACAATGATAATTTTACACGTGGAAAATCCCCATTGGTCGGGGCTGTTAACGGGTTATTGGATCCAAAACCGGACCCGATAGCTTAACAGCGACCCGTTACAGTGGATTCCATGTGTCGGTCACCCTTGACGAAAGCACCTCTATGACGCATGATTTATCGTCATGGAAGTGGACACTTCCATGATGATAATTTTGGTAATGTCATGGAACACATCTACGGCAGCACAGGTATGACTATCTTGATTTTCTCGTAAAATCGTCATGGATGTACATGCATGACAGAAAACGTGGCCTACTATGACAAAGACGTATCATCACGGAAGTGTATTTTTTTTGTAGTGTAAGCTTGGGGGAGGTGCCCCGGTATCATATCACCAGAACTTTTATTATCCTTACCAACTTTTAGTTCGATCCTTAATTATCTCATGATTTAGTTGAATAAAAGTTTACTATGATATATTTTCGAGTGCTAGTTTCATGATCTATCCATCTGTGTAAATGAGTTGAGAGTTATATTAATAAAGAATAGTTTGAGTTTTTGCTTCTTTTATGTTTCGTACTTAGCAATGAATGAAAAAGATCATATGCTAATCTTATGGAAAGTAATGACATTACATAAGGAAAAATATAAGTGATAAAATTTATTGAAAGTTGACAAACATAGCATTGGTCAATGATGCAATTTCATGAAAAAGTTAATAAGGGAAGAGAATTCACATGCAAATGTATTATCTTGGACATCTTTTATGATTGTGAGCCCCCATTAAGTATTTTATGCCAAATTGTTGACGTTGGACAAGGAAGACAACGTAATGAATTATGTTTGCTTATATTCACATAGAAGTTATATTGTCATAGATCCTCTAACATGTGGTGCTTGCCCAATATATTTGATAGCCAAAAATCCGCACTAAGTAGAGATACTACTTGTGCATAAAAAAACCCTTAAACCCAGTTTCATGTTACAAGAGTCCACTACACCTACCTATGTATTGAATAAGATCCTTCAAGTAAGTTTTCATCGGTGCATAAAGCAATAAAAATTGCTCCTAAATATGTTTGATCTTTTATTGTAAGGGAAAATAAGCATTGTACAAACTTGTGATGGTAGAGTAATAAAAGCTATGGACTGCATAATAAAGGTTTCTATCATAAGGGGCAATATAGCGTGACGTTACTTTGCATTAAGAGCTCTTGCATCCAAAAACAAAAAGTTCATGAGGACCTCTGCTTCCCTCTGCGAAGGGCCTATATTTCACTTTTATGTATTTACTTTTCGTGCAAGAGTCGATAGTGTTCTCCTCTATTCCTTCTTATTTTTCTCTTTTGCAAGCATCATGTGGTGGGGAAAGATCTAGGCACACATATCTAGTTGGATATGAGTGATCATGAGTTATTATTGTTGACATCACCCCTGAGGTGAATAAGTTGGGAGGCGTAATCATAAGCCCCTATCTTTCTATGTGTCTGGCTAAAACATTTTGCTCCATATATATGTTGTGAGTGTTAGCAATCACAAAAGACTAAATGATGGTTGAGTATGTGGACTTGCTAAAAAGCTTCGACATGAGACCATTCCTGAAATTATGATGGATTGTAATTGCATTGTTGACTGAGAACATAGTTTGTTAGTTTTCAAGAAAGTTTATGCCTTATACTTTGATGTTGGGATGAATTGTTACCTGCTCACGAGAAGTTTTATGATAATAAATATTGCTGTCATAATAATGTTCATGATGCTACTATGTCCATATTTTGTTTTTATTGACCTCTCTCTCTCTCTCTCTCTCTTTCTCTCTCTCTCTCTCTCTAAGCATGTGGACATGATTACTGATATCAGCTTTTGCGTGAGGACAAGGTGGACTAAGCTTGGGGGAGTTGATACGTCCATTTAGCATCATGTTTTCCTACTGTTATTTACAGTGTTTTTAATCATTATAAGGCTTTGTGGAGTAATTCTAATGCCTTTTCTCTCATAACATGCAAGGTTTATACGAAGAGGGAGATTGCCGACGGCTGGAATTCTCGACCTGAAAAAGCTACATCACAGATACCTATTCTGCACATCTCCAAATGAGCTGAAATTTCACGAAGATTTATTTTGGAATATATAAAAATTATTGGGTAAAATATGTGCTAGAGGGGGCCACCCAGGTGCCCACTAGGCACCAGGGCACACCTACCCCCCTTGCGCGCCCTGGTGGGTACTTGGGCCCCTGGCCAGCCTCCGATGCCCATATTCTGGTATATATGCCCATTTCCCTTGAAAAAATAGAGGACTTTCGAGATGGAGCGCTGCCATCTCGAAGCGGAACTTGGCAAGAACACTTTTGCTCTCCGTCGGAGTGATTTCGACGGGGATACTTCCCTTCGGGAGGGGAAAATCGAAGCCATCGTCATCACCAACAACCCTCTCATCGTGGTAGGACTAATCTTCATCAACATCTTCAACAACACCATCTCATCTCCAACCCTATTTCATCTCTTGTGTTCAATCTTCATATCAAATCCTCAGATTGGTACCTGTGGGTGACTAGTAGTGTTGATTACATCTTGTAGTTGATGCTAGTTGGTTTATTTCGTGGAAGATCATATGTTCAGATCTATTATGCTATTCAATACCCCTATGATCTTGACCATGAATTTGTTTTTTGAGTAGTTGCTTTTTTGTTCTTGAGGACATGGGAGAAGCGTTGTCATAAGTAATCATGTGAATTTTGTATTCGTTCGATATTTTGATGATATGTATGTTGTGGATTCCCTTAGTGGTGTTATGTGAATGTCGTCTACATGACACTTCACCATCTTTGGGCCTAAGCGAATGCATTGTAGAGTGGTTATTAGATGATGGGTTGCTTGAGTGACAGAAGCTTAAACCCTAGTTTATGCACTATTCCGCAAGGGGCTGATTTGGATCCACATGTTTAATGCTATGGTTAGATTTTATCTTAATTCTTCTTTCGTAGTTGTGGATCCTTGAGAGAGGGTTAATAATAAGTGGGAGGTTTGTTCAAGTAAGAACAACACCCAGGCACCGCTCCACCCACATATAAAATTATTAAAGTAGCAAACGCGAATCAAACAAACATGATGAAAGTGACTAGATGAAATTCCTGTGTGTCCTCAAGAATGTTTTACTTATTATAAGAGATTGTTCCGGCCTATCCATTGAAACAAAAAGGATTGGGCTACCTTGCGGTACTTATTGTTACTCTTGCTTCTTGTCACTTGTTACAAATTATCTTCCTATCAAAGTAATCGTTACTGATAGTTTCAGTTTGTGCAGAAAATACCTTGCTGAAAACTGCTTGTCATTTCCTTCTACTCCTCGTTGGGTTTGACACTCTTACTTATCAAAAGGACTATGATTGATCCCCTATACTTGTGGGTCATAACTTATGTATGTTATTTACTTTCAATAGTCTTTATAGTTACTACTTCAAACCCCTTTTATCCTTTCCAATCTGGTTTATCTATCATTCGGGACAGTAAGAATATTTGCAGAAGCTCAAGTAGTTACTTCACACACAAGGTGTGACACCTTGTGTGTGACATAAGAACCACTATAAATACTCTCCTTTGTTGGGATGATTACTCATTGGAATACTTCTACTTATCATGTTAGCTGTTCCAATTCAGACTATGCCGGTGACAAGATTGATAGAAAGTTAACTTCGGGTACTTGTCAATTTCTAGGGAGATCTCTTGTATATTTGTCATCCAAGAAACAAAACTTGGTATCTCTATCAACCACCAAAGCAGAATATTTCATTATCGGATCATGTTGTGCTCAATTACCATGGATGACACAAACACTTAAAGTTATGGGATACATGTGAAACATGTTCCATTGCTTTGTGACATCGCACACAATCCCGTACAACACTCTTATACTAAGCATATTGATGTTCGTCGTCATTTTGCTAAAGGTGACATTAACCTTAAGCATGTTCGCACCGACAAACAAGTGGCAGATATCTTCACTAAGCCTCTCAATGAGAAGATATTTTGTCGCTTGAGGTGTGAGTTGAACATTATTGATGCTTCCAGTGTGAACTAGAAACTCACTTGGATGCATGCAAGGGCATGAGCTCTCACGACTAATCCTTGATATTTCTTTATGATTACTATCTCACATCTTGGATACATTGCTCCTGTGTATTGCACCTAACCCCATGTAGGTACTTGGATAAGATTTAGTTCACAAGATTGCTCCCAAGTCTTATCATGAGCAATTATGCATGAACCAAGTATGTAGATCATGTTTGTTGTGTTCAAGGAATAAGACAACATCAAAAGTATCCTCTGACAATATATGTCATATCTCTTCATTCTTGTCAAATTGGAGATACATGTTTTTCCTTGCATGACTAACCCATGCAGGAAGATGGACTTCAAGAGAAAATGGAGCTCCCATCCCAATCACTTGCGCATCCATAACAAGTTCAACTACATGATGAAGTCAACAACAAAACCCAATGTAAGTCATCACATCTTAGAGACGCTTTACTCCTAGTCATGAGCTAAATCAACTCTAAATGATGTGAATGCATTGAAATGCTAAAATGAAAAATAGTAACCCCATTTTGAGCTTAACCATGAGTATGACCTATGATCAAGTGTTCTCACTTTCCTCCTAAGTCAATATACTCTAACATAGGTGACAAAGTCACTCGCCCCTTCCTAGATGTTTCTCTTGTGTTCTAGTTGCCTTTCTTCATTCAAAAAAACTTCATCTAGTTGTTCTTTTCTTGTGTAACATCCCAAAACTCTAAATTTTGGAATGTTATACAAAATAAGTAAAAATTATTGCGTGTGTAATTGTTTTCTGAAATTGAGTGCAAATTTGAAACTTTGTTTGAAATTTAAATGAGGGGAATGGACTTTCCCAATTTTTCATTCTTGCACTTTGTACCTTGGTTCTGTGAATCCAAATTCATTTCAACACAAAACCCCAGAATGAAGACAATATGACTTCTTCCATTAAAGAAATGAAAAATGGGTTGGAGAAGTTTGAATTCCATTTGAGAATATTTCAAACCAAGAAACTTTATTCCACTCAAGGATTTTCACGAGGGAAGGTAACATGATTTCTTCAAAATATATGAAATAGAGTGGGGAGTGATGACGACCACTTTCAAAATTTATTTGAATCGCTTTTGGAGAGTTTTCCATTTTGAGTTTCAAGTTCGTTTCCATTTTTTTAAATAACATAAAGAGAGAAGGAAATATGGCTCCTTCAAATATCACAAAGAAAAGACGGAAAATAAATTATGAAACCAACATAGTTAAATTTGAAAATTATTTGACATCATTTGCATAACCATTTTTTGAAATTACTGAATATTAATTTTATTGGGTTTTATTCAAAATATTTTTTGTATGGAGAATATTAATTATGAGTGAGGGTCAAATGACTCCCTCCAAAGGAAAATAGAGGTGAATTATTTTGAAGTCATTTGATATTTTCAAAAAGTCACTTTGAATTTATTTTGAGCACCAGATTGCCTCTATAATTTCTAGAATTATTTATATGTATTTTATTTTGGCACAAGAAATAGTTCATAGGGATCTACATATACTCTAGTACTTTTGTGGAAAGTTTCAACCTTTTGTGAGTTTGTTTGATATTTATTCCAAGCACTTTTGTGCTTCAGATTAAAAACACTAACCTAACTGTCGGTGTCAAAACCGGCGGATCTCGGGTAGGGGGTCCCAATCTGTGCGTCTAGGCTGATGGTAACAAGAAGTAAGGGGCACAGATGTTTACCCAGGTTCGGGCCCTCTCGGTGGAGGTAAAACCCTACTTCCTGCTTGATTAACATTGATGATATGGGTAGTACAAGAGTAGATCTACCACGAGATCGTAGAGGCTAAACCCTAGGAGCTAGCCTATGATGGTATGAATGTAATTGTGATCGGCCTTCTAAGGACCAACCTCTCCGGTTTATATAGACACCGGAGAGGGCTAGGGTTTACATGGAGTCGGTTACAAGGATGGAAACATAATATCCAGATCGCCAAGCTTGCCTTCCACGCCAAGGAAAGTCCCATCCGGACACGGGCCGAAGTCTTGAGTCTTGTATCTTCACGCTTCAATAGTCCAGATGTTGTACACAGACTGGCTGTCCGGATACCCCCTAATCCAGGACTCCCTTAGTAGCCCCTGAACCAGGCTTCAATGACGATGAGTTCGATGCGCAGTATTGTCTTCGGCATTGCAAGGCGGGTTCCTCCTCCGAATACTCCAAAGTACCTGTTATGACAAATAGTGTCCAGTCTCAAATCAATGTTGTGCTCCTCGGCTTCAGCGCCTCAGTAATGACCATCTCCATGTGTCAAGTGAACGCGAGGAGTCAAGGTATTTTTGCATTTGCCACCCTCGATCCTCCGGGCCAACCGTCTATTTGAAGGGACAGAGATTCTCAGATCCAAAACCTCACTCTCCCCCTTGAGCTAGCATCCTAGAGCGCTTGGCGAAAATCCATTTGTCGGTGTCAAAACTGGCGGATCTCGGGTAGGGGGTTGTCGGGGATATACCCCGTGGTGTAACCCGGCCGGAAGTATAACCCGGCCGGACTTGGCGACTCACTAATGACCCGCCCTGACTGGACAACACACTAAGTGACCCGCCCGATCCTGGCGACTTATGGATGACTTGGCAAGCGGATCAAAGGAGTGACAAGAACCGGGGGCCCAGGAGGCTCAAGGCCCAGAAGGCCGGCTTACGTTATGATAGGCCGGCTTAAGAGGAAAGCCGTGAGGAGTATCTCCCTTACAAGGAATCAAGACCCAGATTTGTATCCGGCTTGTAGTACAAGATAGGCGAGTCCTACTAGGACTCCACATGTAACCCGCCCCTCTAACTTATATAAGGAGGGCAGGGCTCCCCAAAGAGGGACAAGCAACAAGAAACAATATCTAGGGCTAGACAGAAAGAGGAGAGCCGGCTTACGGCAACTCCATCATGAGCATAATGAGACCTAGCCTCAAACAACATGTAGGGCTATTCCGGATGATGTTTCCCGGAGCCTGAAGCTGTCTAAATCCTTGTCTTGCGTGTTGTGTCTCTAGTCCCGATCAACCCCTCTCAAGCTACCACATAGATGCGTTGGCCTCGCGACTAAGTCCTGACACTAAGGACATCTGACGTGTTAATTCCACGACAGTTAGCGCCCACCGTGGGGCTCGCGCACGGTGGTGTTGGCTTCTTGGAGGTATCTCATCTAGGGTTTCGAGAAGTGCACAAGTTTCCGGATGAGCAGGAGCCGGTTTGGAAGAATTCACATCGACTATGAAGTTCATTAGTCAAAGATTGAAAAAGTTTTTCAGCGGCGGCATATACAAGTTTGAGACGAGAGAAGTTAGGGTTCGACATCCTGTGCGTCGTCGCCCGACGCGGCTTGACGAACCGAAGCCAGATTGATGAAGGAAGCCGACAGGATTTCCGCTGAGCCGCTGTATGCCGCGTGATATCAATCCGCAAGTTGCCGCTGCTGCGTATATACGCTCGAAGCCCCAAGTACGCAGTGTCCTGTTTGCTGTTTTGAGAAAATCAGTCGCTGCTGCTGTTTCAAGTCCCAAGGGCCTTCACATGAAGCTAAGCAGAATTGTATTGTGCTTCCATTACCGATCAAAAACTAGTACTTCGATCAACCGGCTACTAGTGTTAGTGCTTGTCACGTCAAGTTACAGTTTTTTGGTTCTGAACAGCACGTCAAGTTACAGAGAGCACGTGTCGGGGTGACACGTCGAATCCAGATGAAAGATCACTTTTTTGCTGCCACAGTTGCGTGTTGTCGGGATCGACAGGAATTGTGCTGCAAACCGCCGGACGTCGTGTCAGATCAGTCCACGTGAAGACTCAGATTTTGAAAGGAATAATCTATACAGCAAGGTCCAGACTCGTTTTTTAATCATTGCTTTTATCAAACCAGCAACTAGTACTACTCACGTGAACCATTTGCATCAAGCGGGACCGGTTGCTATTTTATTCGATGACCGGCTGCACGATCTCAGTACATCAGTCAAATCTACTGGAGATGGAAATAATAGAGAATAGGACAAGAAGATTTTTTCGCCAGAGTCCACCGTGGGTGGCGTTTGAGGGCCAGCTTGACCCGTCGGTCTCCGGCATGGACAGAACGATCCTCCTTACTAGCGGAGTTTTCTACAAAGGCAGAGTGGGTCATGGCCTACTGTGGGTTCGGGCCGCTACTACAATGTCGCTTTCAAGTCGCCCCTCCGGCTGCTCTTATATCTGGCACTTTGTTGGTTCTGTGTACATACTAAAGGCTGCATCAGAATACACCCAACATTATCCAGTACTGGTATCCGCGTTCATCCAGAAAATAAATCAGGTGATATTTGTCCAGTCTGTTTTAACAGCACATATTAATTTGAGAGAACAATTATTTTGTCGCGTAATATTTTTACGCAGGATAGTCATTCAGGACAAAGGTGTTATACAGCGGATATGGAGCACGCACCAGCATAACTCTGCACTGGAGTCCGTCCCTGTCATGTTTCTCGATGGATACGCTTGCAAGTCGTGGCTCCCGCTGTTTGGTTTATATCAACGCGGCGGCCGACTCACCCATCCGCACCGCCTTACAAATGCCACGGACAACTCGCCTGTCCGCCCTTGCAGCCGGTTCACGCATTCGCGTTGGCTTACAAATGTGGCGTCCAACTCACCCGCCCACACCAGTTTACCATGCCGCGTCCGGTTCACCCGTGAGCGACTTCAACTTCGCCTAGCGATTATCAATTTCATGGCGGATTATTTCTGGCCTAGCACATCAGGTGATATCCATCTAAAATATATTTTATTGGCACATATTGTTTTTGTCAAAGAACAAGTTTATCTTTGCCTTGGTCTGCAATATTGTTTATGCAGGGCAATTATTTATCACAAAAAATGATATTATACCACGAAGATGGAGGCATGCCAACATCTTTTGGCGTAGGTGGTCGTCGTTCCTCAAACGGATTCCCGCACTGGCTTACAACATCGTGGCCGTCTCTCGCAACCGCGCCGGCTTACAATGTTCTGGCCGTCTCTCGCGGCCACGCCGGTTTACAACAAGGAGGACAACTTGCCTGTCCGCACTGTTTTATGACGCTATGTCCGGTTCATCTATCTATGTCGCCTCTGATGTTATGATTGTCTTTACCGTCCGTTTCTCGCGGTTTGGTCTACATCAACACACCGGGCCGCATCTTTCTGGATGAGCTGCTTATTGAGTATGAGCAAGTCACTACTTGGGAAGCCCGGTTCCTCTTCAAACAAATTGGAGGCAAATTATCATATATTGTCAACCGCCGTCTGCACTGGATGGCTCAATGGATAAGTGCACAAGTCGCCGGCACTACGGTTTGGTTAACTTCAAACAGCCAGTTGGAAGGAACCATTGGCCGAGTTGCTGACACGGTTCATACGGGATCATTTATAACCCGCTGCAATCACCTCAACCTTCTGTGGATAATCACTAGCCTAACATATCAGGTGAAATCCATCCAATATATTTTATATTACAAAAGAGCAATTACTTTGGTTTGCAAGATTGTCCCATGCAGGATTCGAACGGGTCTATATCACGGTTAATTATGGAGAATCTCAAGCCAACTCCTCAAGTCGTCTTGAGACTCGGGGCTACAATGATATGACTCGGCAAAATTAGCCGGTTTCAATGGATTCAAGAACTCTGGGTCCTTGGAGGGAAGGTAACCCGGTTCCAGAGGCTACCGTTATATTGGTGAAAAATTTAAAGGCCGTCAGAAAATTTCCGGCTTAAAAAGAAGGACTCCGGTTTAAAATCCGGTTCAAGAGACATCTCTCTCCCACAAAGCACTGACACTCTTAATATCTGGTTTAAAATCCGGCTCAAGGTAAATTTATCTCTTACGAAGTTTTTAATCTTTCAAATTCGGTTTAAACTTCTGGTTCAAAAAGAATTAATCTCTCGCCAGTTCGAGTTCTCAGAAAGTTTGCAGGGTGCCAAAAAGAACTTGCTACCATGATGCGCGGTTTAAACATAGGTATCCTGCCTTACGGCTTATCTTATTATGGTCACTTGGGGGCTTCCTGTTCAAACATAGGTCGTATCCGAACCAAAGAGAACATAGCTGTCGATACCCGCTTGATCGGCATACTGCCAAACCCACTTGGGGGCTTCTTGATCATATTTGAATCATAGCTTAACCCCTTTGGGTCTGACGTGGATCGTATATGAATCAGCGTCATTAAACAAATCTTATGGTCACTTGGGGGCTTCCTGTTCAAACATAGGTCGTATTCGAACCAAAGAGAACATAGTTGTCGATACCCACTTGATCGGTATCGCCAAAGCCACTGGGGGCTATATGATCGTATTCGAATCTTAGCTTAACCCCTTTGGAACGGTTTACTGATCGTATCCGAATCAGAAGCCTCAAAAAGTTTTATTCTATCTCTGGTAAAGTTTATTGCAGCCACAATTACTTAACTTGAGACCTTTTGGGGATTATACCTCAAATGTATAAGTGTTTTATGATTAACCCGGCTTGACTTTTGACTATAAGTCGCCAGCTTATGACAACCATCATTTATATGGAAGCATTAGCTTCTAAGGATTGGATTATCACCCTTATTACACATGTTATGTAAACCGGTAGTACGAATTCAATATCACAGTGGTCATTTGGGGGTTTCCTGTTCAAACATAGGTCGTATTCGAACCAAAGAGAACAAGTTGTCGATACTCACTTTGATCGGCAACACCAATGCCACTGGGGGCTATATGATCGTATTTGAATCTTAGCTTAACCCCTTTGGAACGGTCTACTGATCGTATTCGAATCCGAAGCCTCAAAATTTTTATCTGTTTTTATACAATCGCAAGTATTTGAGTTGTTACAAATATCATAGGTGCCGGATCTTACAGAGTTGAGTTATCAACTTCACTGTCCGGGTCACATAAGCCGACAGTATCATTCAAAGGATCATAGGGATCTTGTGATCTACTTGTGTGCAGGATAAGACTACATTTGGGTGGTTACCCACCCTGGCTTTTGACG
The DNA here is from genome assembly GCF_002162155.2 of Triticum dicoccoides. Taxonomy (NCBI): domain Eukaryota; kingdom Viridiplantae; phylum Streptophyta; class Magnoliopsida; order Poales; family Poaceae; genus Triticum; species Triticum dicoccoides. The sequence continues at coordinate 440,777,301 of NC_041383.1, read as the reverse complement.
TTAAGTTGCTAGGGCATATGTTGTTTAAACTCTTTGTAGGATTTGCAGGAATATGACATATAAATGATTAAGTTCAAGCTCATTACCAAACTCTGGAGCGATGCTTCAAAATAATTATCCGTTCTGGATTTTTCTCAAAGGCTATAAGCCGCCGGGTTATAAAAATTCCGGGTATTTAAACTCCGGGTTTACTTATCAACCGATGAGGTATTCAAATTTTTAATAGCCAAAACTGGCTGGATTTTCATGATGATATTGAATGATTGAGGTTTTCATACCGGGTTATATTATTCAAATCTTGAATAGCCAACATGGCTGGATTTCTATTGTGATTATCAATAACCAGTATTATTGAGGTTTTCAAAGTCGCTTTAGCGCAATGGCTATTATTTTATTAAAGGATATGATTTATTCTACAATGGAAGGAATAGTCCCAAGTCGCTGCAGGCTTACGACCCGGCACTTGGGGGCTACATTATTCAAATTGAGATTATATCAAATATGCAAGTCTCATGTCGCTGCAAGCATGCACCATGACACTTGGGGGCTAATGCAAAGTCACTGTTTGCTCACCTTATTGAAGACCCGACTCATCACATCGTAATGAGCCGGCCCTTGGGGGATACCAATTGCTCCTGTCAACAGTTCAAGGTACATAAGTTTTAAATCCATTATATTGAAGGATCCATTGCTCAGTTGGTAAAGCACAAAGCTCTTAACCTTGTGGACGTGGGTTCAAGCCCCGTGGTGGAGATTACATCATATGATGTTATTATCAATGAAGTATATATAAAGTCCCAGCTTAGTATTATCTTACTAAGCCGGCCCTTGGGGGCTACACATTGCTGTTCAAGTTTACATGATTATATCTATAAAGTCCCTGCTCATTATTGCATAATGACCCGGCCCTTGGGGGCTACACTGGTTGAAGTTTTTATGAGCATAAGGCAATTTCAAGTCCCAGGTTGCTACAAGCATGACAACCCGACACTTGGGGGCTACAGGTAATATGGATATAAGGGAGAAATATCTTCCAATTTTCAGTTTTGAGCAAACCAGATTGACCAGGCATCACCAATCATTATGACCCGGTGCCTGCAACAATCATAACCCATCGTCATCAATAATCATGAACCAGCATTGGCAACAATCATAAACCGGCGTTGGAAACAATCATGACCAGGAATTATCAGTTTTTATAACTCGGAGATTTTGGAAATTATAACTCAGCAAGATCTATACCTTTAAGCCGGTTAAAATTAGGTGAGTATTTCAAGACCTACAATTTTAAGCCGGCGCTTTGGAAGCCGACTCAGATGGATTATTTGTTTACAACATTTCTTCTACAATCAAATTGATTGTGAAGCTAGTCTATTGACCCGGATTTTCTAGAAGAAGGAAATGACAAGGACTTAAGGATGTTCAGGTGTCGGTTTACAAGAATTCTTAACCCGGAGCACAACCTGTCAAATTTGTTCTTGTGTTTATTTTGCAGCATAAGTTTACCATGGATAAATCCAAGCTAAACTTGGGGGCTAATGTCGGGGATATACCCCACGGTGTAACCCGGCCGGAAGTATAACCCGGCCGGACTTGGCGACTCAGTAATGACCCGCCCTGACTGGACGACACACTAAGTGACCCGCCCGATCCTGGCGACTTATGGGTGACCTGGCAAGCGGATCAGAGGAGTGACAAGACCCGAGGGCCCAGGAGGCTCAAGGCCCAGAATGCCGGCTTACGTTATGATAGGCCGGCTTAAGAGGAAAGGCATGAGGAGTATCTCCCTTACAAGGAATCAAGACCCGGATTTGTATCCGGCTTGTAGTACAAGATAGGCTAGTTCTACTAGGACTCCACATGTAACCCGCCCCTCTAACTTATATAAGGAGGGGCAGGGCTCCCCAAAGAGGGACAAGCAACAAGAAACATTATCTAGGGCTAGACAGAAAGAGGAGAGCCGGCTTACGGCAACTCCCTCATGAGCATAATGAGACCTAGCCACAAACAGCATGTAGGGCTATTCCGGATGATGTTTCCCGAAGCCCGAAGCTGTCTAAATACTTGTCTTGCGTGTTGCGTCTCTCATCCCGATCAACCCCTCTCAAGCTACCGCATAGATGCGTTGGCCTCGCGACTAAGTCCTGACACTAAGGACATCTGATGTGTTAATTCCACGACAGGTCCCGAACTGTGCGTCTAGGCAGATGGTAACAGGAGACAAGGGACACAATGTTTTTACCCAGGTTCGGGCCCTCTCGATGGAGGTAAAACCCTACTCCTACTTGATTGATATTGGTGATATGGGTAGTACAAGAGTAGATCTACCACGAGATCAAAGAGGCTAAACCCTAGAAGCTAGCCTATGGTATGATTGTTGTTCGTCCTACGGACTAAAACCCTTCGGTTTATATAGACACCGGAGAGGGTTAGGGTTACACAGAGTCGGTTACAATGGTAGGAGATCTACATATCCGTATCGCCAATCTTGCCTTCCACGCCAAGGAATGTCCCATCCGAACACGGGACGAAGTCTTCAATCTTGTATCTTCATAGTCCGGGAATCCGGCCAATGGTGATAGTTCAGCTATCCGGACACCCCCTAATCCAGGACTCCCTCAGTAGCCCCTGAACCAGGCTTCAATGACGACGAGTCCGGAACGCATATTGTCTTCGGCATTGCAAGGCGGGTTCCTCCTCCGGATACTTCATAGAAGATTTTGAACACAAGGATAGTGTCTGGCTCTGCAAAATAAGTTCCACATACCACCGTAGAGAGAATAATCTTTACACAAATTCAATCTGCTGACGTATTCTGCGGCATGACGTCACACCACGGCCAAGCCTTTATTGGAATCGTTTTTACTGTCCCACCTCAGCGTGTTTAGCGAGGCGGTTTCCTTGGCACGTCTTATCAAAGCGGAGACCGTGCCCCCTTATTCCGGGATTCTCATCAATACGGGCGTGGGTATCCCAACCGCGCCATTGATTACGACGCTTGGGAGATAAGCGAGTTTTACCAGGCTGGTGGGGACGCATAGTTTCGTCCATCCATATAAGGGGATAAGGATCCACCTTTTTACCTACGCCTTCTTCCTCCTTTGCTTATCCATATCCGCGCACTCGAGCTCCAGCGCCCAAGTCCGCACATCTCGCCTCAACCTTCCCCAGCAATGTCCGGAGCGGGAGGCAAGTGGATGGCCTCCTCCATCATGGAGGGGCACATCAAAAAGTTGAGGAAAGCCAGATACCTGCACAACGACATTGCGCACCGGCTTCCAGACAAGGGGCAGCTCGTCCCCACCCCCAGGCCCCATGAGAGGGTGGTGTTCCTTCCCCATTTCCTCCGTGGACTGGGCTTCCCACTCCACCTATTTATCCGGGGCCTCATGTTCTACTACGACCTGGATTTCCACGATCTGGCCCGGATTTCATCCTCAACATCTCAGTGTTTATCCTTGTGTGCGAGGCCTTCCTCCACATCAAGCCCCACTTGGGCTTATGGCTGAACCTTCAATGTCAAGCCGAAGGTAGTGGGCGGCCAGCAGGCGGAGTGCGGAGGCGCCATGGTGGGCAAGATGCCCAACGTCATATGGATCGAGGGCTCCTTCATGGAAACCATCAAAGGGTGGCAATCGGGCTGGTTCTACATCACCAGTCGCGTGACCCTGAATGGGCAGCGGCCCCCGAATTCCGATCTGGCATCCCCACACGGCTCACCTCCTGGAAAGAGAAGGGCCTGACATGGGGTGATTTGGAAGAGCTGACCGGACTCCAAACCTGCGTCCAAAACCTTGTGAACAAGAAGATCAAGCTCGTCAACGTAGTCCAGGTCATGCTCATCCGCGGGATCCTCCCGTGCCAACAACGGGCCCTCAACTTGTGGGAGTTTGATCCGGCACAGCACCAAACCTTGAGCACGCTCTTCGACACTACGTACGAAGATGCCTGAAAGGTGCTGTTCAAGGGCGCCGAGGCTCCCGCATCCGCTACCAAAGATCGCGGATTCAGCTCGTAGCGTCAAGCAGGCGAGGTAAGCTATTTAAACCTTTACAGGACACTTGTTTTTCATAGTTTGACTCTATGTGGGATCTAAACTCCCTTACCTTTAACAGGCTGGCAGAAGAAGTCCGGGCAGGTTAACTGTTTGGCTCCCTTACCAGAAGACCCAGCGGATGCCTGATTGATGTGGCTGCTGGTTCCGGCACCTCAAGTGGTGCCGGATAAGAAGGCCAAGAAGAAGGCCACGGGAACCCGAAAGAGTTCCCGGCGTCAGGTGTTATCGGACTCATCGTCCGATGACTCTGAGGTGGACTCCTCCGCGAAGACGAGGAGGAGAAAAAGAGGCTTCTCCCCCAGCGGGGGGAGAGAAGAAAAGGAAGGCCTCCCCAACTGGGGAGGCCGGAGGGTCCAAGAAGGGAAGGACCCTTCCTCCGGACTACTCCACCAACACCGACGACGGCGAAGAGGAGTGGCCACCGAGGGCTAAGCCCCTAGCGACATCGTAAGTGTCCGGATACCAGAATAATTCATGGCGTTTTGTTTGTCACATAGAATCTCCTAACGCCGAATACAACCCTGCAGCCCGCCCAAGGATGGGCTCGACATTTCAACGAGCGGCTCCCTGGCTCCGTCGGACGTGAATAGCACTTCACTTCCGGCCGCCTCCTCTCCTCGCGCTGCTGATGACGCCGAGGTGGGGTCCCAAAAGGGGCCCAGCCAGGAGGAGGAGGTCCCGGAGGTGACGCAAGGCAACCTCCTAGACTTTGGGCATAAGGGGGATCAAACCCCAAGGGGTTCTAAGTCCGGCCCTGGGCCGGACTCCGCACCGGAACCTTCAGTGGTTTCGGAGTCCTGCAGGCGGCCCATTCATAAGAAGGGCAAGACTGCAACGCCAGTGGCCTCCGTCCAACCGGAGGCACCGGCTAGCTTGCTGGAGGCGCTTAACGGCTCCTCCATCGACGAGGAGCACCGCATTATCATGAGTGCGGTGATCCAGAAAGTTCAGTCCGCCAAGAGCGGGCTGACTGAAGCCTGTACCAGCCTTCTAACAGGCTGTGAGGTAAGTTTTTAAGATATGTAAGAATATTACCGCATAGACAGTAGCCCCTGATGGTTAGTTCGGTTTTCGGAAAGAAAAGCCAAGCTGAGGATCTAAAAAGATATACGCAGGAGTCTAACATAAATATGTCAATATGGGAATGCAGGTTGCGCTGCTGACCTCTGCCGCACTGACTGCGGAGGTCAATGCATTGAAGGAGAGCCTCGAGCAGTCCGAGAACGAGCTCGGCCTTGCCAAGAAGTAGCTCGAGGACAAGGAAGGTAAGTAATACCTTATTAAAGTAATACCTTATAGAAAGGATTTGGTTGCAAAAAATGACAGGAATAACGTGAGTATTGCAGGGGCCACGAACAAGGTGGCGACCCTGAAGGAAGCGGTGTCCAAGGCCGAAAACAGTGCGGCCGCGGAGCGCACCGAGCGAGAGAAGCAGGAGGCGCGGGTGGCGGAGGTGCGGCAAGAGCTCCAGGCTCTCATGGAAAAACACGAGAGTTTGGAGCGTGACTCGAAGACTCGAGAGTCCGAGCTCGCCTTGACTCTTGAGAGTGCCAAAGCCGCTAAGGCCGAAGCCCAGAAGGCCCTCCAGGAGATTGAGGCGATAAAAAAGATAGCGGCGGGTAAGGTATTCTATATGCAAAGCAAGCATGTAAAAGTGAATTATCTGTTACTTACCCGAATCCGGAGCTCTCCAGGAGCGTTCGCAGATCTGCCCTGTAGTGTGTCCGATGCTGGCGCATTCTACCGAGCCGAGGAGGGGAGATCGACAGAAAAGGTGTTCTGGTCTCAATATGCTGAGGCCGGACATCCGGTGCCCCTGAGCGACCAGCTGAAGCAGCTGGTCGAGCTCCACAAGGTGGCCGAACAGGCCATGAAGGGCCTCATAGTTCGGCTGTGGTCTAAAGAAGCCATGCCTGGGAGCTACTTCGGTCTGGTGCGGCGGCTGGTGGACGCCTGTCCATGGATTGAAGTCATCAAGCGCTCCGTTTGCATTGAAGGTGCCCGTCGGGCCCTTGCCCGTGCTAAAGTGCACTGGGGCAAGATGGACGCCAAGAAGCTTGTGACGGACGCGCCACCACCGGGCAAGGAGTATCGCAAGCCCAAGATCTACTATGAGGGCGTCCTGAAGGGTGCCCGCCTTATAGCGGGTGAATGCTCCAAAGATGTAATTTTTGAGTAGACTCGCATTTGTTATCCCGTACGCTGAAAACTTTGTTCATATGCGCTAAGCAATGCTTGTTAATTTAAAATATTACCTTCTGTGCGGCCGTTTATCAAATTTGAGAGATGGCGAGTCGTTGGCTTCAGCCCCCATGCCACGAGTGCTGGGGTGTTCCGGATAAACTTGAGCGCTCTTGTTCCCATTCTTGGGTCCTTCGAGGGAGGCGTTGAACACGACGAACGAGGCAACTGGACTATAATGTTTGAACACTCTCACTTAGCCATAGAATTCTATAATTTTAAATTTCGGCGTAGCCCCTGGTATTCGGAAGACCGAGTTTGGGGCACTATCCATGCCTTGGGCGGACAATGCCGACTCCTCGCTCTAAGCGACATGAGTCTTTAGGGACCCGAAAAACCTCTCGAACAGCGACCGGCTCTCGCCCTATCATGACGGTCAGTTTTAGCTTTCTCCACTGAGGTGCTCAACCCAGCTCAACCGGGGCACAATCGCAGTGGTTCTCCCAGCGCTACCCTAGTCGATATAACGAAATGTAAGGTACCAAAACATGGGAGCCGGGAAAACCCAACTATTGACCCAAGACATGATTCGTAGCCGATGCATATAATGCTATAAGTACGGGGTGCCGCACTTGTGAAAGTGTTCGGACTTATCACACCATGTTTTGGGGTACTTAAGCCCCTGGTGTATTGACCGTACCAAGTTGTACGGGTGCAACATGTCATAGATGAACATTTATGAAAAAAAAGGAATGCAATAATAAGCAGAAGCTATGTAATGTTTATTCAAAAGATACTGCAATGAAAGCAGAACGATACAAATAGTGCGATAAGCAAGGGATGGGACTATTTAACATGTCCCCCTCCAGGGGTAGGCTACGGGATGGTATGTAAAACAAGTATACTGCTCGTAATAGAGACCACCTGGACACTCGACGTAGCTTTTCTGCTTCCCTGGCTGTTGCATCGTGAGTTTGGTGATTCTACTGTCAGACAGGGCTTCTGGAAAACGGAGTCCTGAGAATAAGAAAAAAAAAGAATGACACAACTGGGAGCCCCTGGTGCGGTTGAGCCGCACTCTGGGCATGCCGTGGTCGTGCCCCTCCCCCTATGCCCATGGTATCTCCAGAGCGTAGTTATGTACGCGCGGTACTGGTCTCGTGATTTCGCGAGGGCTGGGGTTGGGGCCGCATTGCTATGCGTGCTCGGAACGTGCCAGGCGATCTTGTTGTAGGTTACTCCGGGCGCGCTTGACGGTGTCTGGATGTTTAGTAGTCGGACTCGAGAATTGCCTTAAGAGGCTGCTTTGTACTTCTGCCGTGAGGGCTGCCATATGCTCCTCCGTTCAGAGAGAGCGGTCGGTGTTTCCATTGACCGTGATTACTCCTCGAGGGCCTGGCATCTTGAGCTTGAGGTATGCGTAGTGCGGCACCGCATTGAACTTTGCAAATGCGGTTCGTCCGAGCAGTGCATGATAGCCGCTGCGGAACGGGACTATGTCAAAGATTAATTCCTTGCTTCGGAAGTTATCCGGGGATCCGAAGACCACTTCGAGTGTAACTGAGCCTGTACAGTTGGCCTCTACACCTGGTATGATGCCTTTAAAGGTCATTTTTGTGGGTTTAATCCTTGAGGGGTCTATGCCCATTTTGCGCACTGTATCCTGGTAAAGCAGGTTCAGGGTGCTGCCGCCGTCCATCAGGACTCTAGTGAGGTGAAATCCGTCAATGATTGGGTCAAGAACCAATGCGGCGAATCCACGGTGGCAGATGCTAGTGGGGTGGTCCCTTCGATCAAAAGTGATCGGGCAGGAGGACCACGAGTTGAACTTTGGGGCGACTGGCTCCATCACGTATACATCCCTTAGTGCATGCTTCCGCTCCCTTTTGGGTATGTGGGTTGTGTATATCATGTTCACCGTCCGCACTTGTGGGGGAAAGCCCTTCTGTCCTCTATTGTTCGGCGGCCGGGGCTCCTCCTCGTCATCGCTATGCATCCCCTTGTCATTGTTTTCGGCATTTAACTTGCCTGCCTGCTTGAACACCCAACAATCCCTGTAGGTGTGGTTGGATGGTTTTTCGGGGGTGCCATGTATCTAGCACGAGCGGTCGAGTATTCGGTCCAAATTGGACGGGCCCTGATTATTTCTTTTGAACGGCTTTTTCCGCTGACCGGGTTTAGAGCCTCTGAATCCGGCATTGACTCTCGTATCTTCAGCATTATCACCATTAATGCGGCGCTTGTGCTTGTTGCGACGCGACCTGCCATTGCTGTCCTTGGTATCCGAACTACCAGGGTTTTTGGTCAGGTTGTTACTGCGAGCTAGCCAGTTGTCCTCTCCTGCACAGAAGTGGGTCATGAGTGATGTGAGGGCTGCCATGGATTTCGGCTTTTCCTGTCCTAGGTGCCGGGCAAGCCACTTGTCGCGGATGTTATGTTTGAAGGCTGCAAGGGCCTCTGCATCCGGACAATCAACGATTTGATTTTTCTTAGTTAAGAACCGTGTCCAAAATTGTCTGGCCGATTCATCTGGCTGCTGAATTATGTGGCTTAGGTCATCGGCGTCTGGTGGTCGCACATATGTGCCCTGGAAGTTATCAAGGAATGAGGCTTCTAGGTCTTCCCAACAACCAATTGATTCTGCTGGCAAGCTGTTGAGCCAATGCCGAGCTGGTCCTTTAAGCTTGAGTGGGAGGTATTTGATGGCGTGTAGATCATCACCGCGGGCCATGTGGATGTGAAGGAGATAGTCCTCGATCCAAACCGCAGGATCTGTTGTGTCGTCGTATGATTCGATGTTTACGGGTTTGAAACCCGCAGGGATTTGATGATCCATTACTTCGTCTGTGAAGCATAGTGGGTGTGCGGCGCCTCTGTATTGGGCTCTATCACGACGCAGCTCAAATGAGCTTTTTCTACTGTGTTCGGCCCGGTCGGAATTGCTGTATCCGGCGTGACGGTTGCCATCATGTGTCGTGGGGTGCCCACGCGATCCGTAGATCGATCTTGTTTGCCTTGCCTTGTCCTCCAATATGTATCGCAAGTCTGGCGCATTTCCCCGTGGCTTTGTACTTTTCGAGCGACGCCGGGGTACGGCTTTAGTGGAGGGCCTAGAGGCCTCTCTGTCGCTGCCACGAGGTGGCCGGTCGGCCGCGTCATGCGCTAGTGATGTAGGTTTGGTTGCTCCCTCCTCTAATTGGGGTAGCAGCCTACGTTTTGGGTAGCTCTTGGAGGGGCGATCGAGTTTGTACTCTTCGGCTGCAAGGACTTCGGTCCATCTGTCAGCTAGCAAGTCTTGGTCAGCTCTAAGCTGCTGCTGCTTTTTCTTGAGGCTGCTTGCCGTGGCCATAAGCCTTTGCTTGAAACGCTCTTGTTCGACGGGATCCTCGGGCACGACAAATTCGTCGTCGTCGAGGCTTGCTTCATCTTTGGAGGGAGGCATATAATTATCGTCCTCTACCTCTCTATCTGCCGCTCTATCATGAGGGCTGGCTTCTCCCTCCTCCTGTGCTGAATTCTGCTGGAGGGGGTTGTCTTTAGAACTGTCCGGGGTATTATTATCTCCCGTGCCGAAATCACCGTTTTTGCTATGGCAGGATTTAGAGCGGCGCCGCTGACGCCTGCGCTTGGGCTGTTTCTTGGAGGGGTCATCCTCCGCTGTTCCATTGCCATTCCCATCTTTTGGGGTGTCCACCATGTATATGTCGTATGACGAGGTGGCCTTCCAGTGCCCTGTAGGTGCTGGTTCTTGGTTGTCTCCTGCATCGTCGTCCATACCGTCGATGTCTTCGGAGTCGAAGTCGAGCATGTCGGTTAAATCATCAATAGTGGCTACAAAGTGGGTGGTGGGTGGGCGTTGAATTTCTTCATCGTCCGCATCCCAACCTTCCTGACCATAGTCCGGCCAGGTCTCTCCTGATAAAGAGAGAGACTTTAGTGAATTCAGGATGTCGCCAAAGGGCGAGTGCTGAAAGATGTCCGCGACAGTGAACTCCATAACCGGCGCCCAATCGGATTTGATTGGCAGGGGCGCGGGAGGTTCGGAGTCTGGAGAGGAGTCCGGCACCTTGGAGTCACGGGCTTTGCAAAGGACAGGGATGGTGTTCGACTCAATCGCCGTAGAGATCGTAGCCCCCGAGGCGGTGTCCAGCCACTCGTCCTCGATCGGCGAAGTCGGCTCCGAGCTAAGTGTCAGAGCGGATGCTGGTGCGGCCTCCAGGGCACTGTTCGGTGGTAGAGCTAGATCATACCCATCGAGACAGTGCGGCGCGCTTGGCTGTGGCTCAAATCCGTCGAAGATCAAGTCTCCGCAGATGTCAGCCGTGTAGTTCAAACTCCCAAATCTGACCTGATGGCCAGGGGCACAGCTTTTGATCTGCTCCAGATGGCCAAGTGAATTGGCCCGTAGTGCAAAGTCGCCGAATACGAAGATCTGTCCGGGGAGAAAAGTCTCACCCTGGACCGTGTCGTTGTTAATGATCGAAGGAGCCATCGGGCCTAAAGGTGACGACACAGAGGAACTCTCAATGAAAGCACCAATGTTGGTGTCAAAACCGGCGGATCTCGGGTAGGGGGTCCCGAACTGTGCGTCTAGGCGGATGGTAACAGGAGACAAGGGACACGATGTTTTTACCCAGGTTCGGGCCCTCTCGATGGAGGTAAAACCCTACTCCTGCTTGATTGATATTGATGATATGGGTAGTACAAGAGTAGATCTACCACGAGATCAAAGAGGCTAAACCCTAGAACCTAGCCTATGGTATGATTGTTGTTCGTCCTACGGACTAAAACCCTCCGGTTTATATAGACAACGGAGAGGGTTAGGGTTACACAGAGTCGGTTACAATGGTAGGAGATCTACATATCCGTATCGCCAAGCTTGCCTTCCACGCCAAGGAAAGTCCCATCCGGACACGGGACGAAGTCTTCAATCTTGTATCTTCATAGTCCGGGAGTCCGGCCAACGGTGATAGTTCGGCTATCCGGACACCCCCTAATCCAGGACTCCCTCACCATTCCAGTACGGCCGACCGTCGCGGCTCTTCTGCTCGCCCTCCTCGCTCTAAGTCGGGGGATTGGGGAGAGTGCTCAATTCCTCACAGCCGCTTGGTGAAGTTACAAACTCAAGGGTTTCTTCCACCGGCATTCATGGTCTCCGTCCGAGCTGGAATAGCTACTTACGATGGAGGGGAACAAGCTGAGGGATCTCCCAACCTGTCTCCGGAGGAGCGAATATGCCTCATCTCGCATCTGCTAAGGGGCCTCGGATTTCCTATCCACCCGTTTCTCCACGGGCTCCTGGAGTTCTATGGCCTCCAGTTACACAATCTTACCCCAGCTTCCATTCTGCACATAGTGGGGTATGTCGCCCTATGCGAGTTGTTTTTAGGCTGCAAACCACACTTTTCGGATTGTGGAGGAAGCTGTTCTGCCTTGTCCCCCGCACCCAGGGGGAGTCCCTGTATCAAGTGGGTGGGGCCGAAGTATGGCGCATTGCCGAGACCGGATACTTGTCCGGCACTCCTGAGAATGCACCAGCAAACTAGCCTTCAGAGTGGTTCTATATAAATGATGTTCCCCTTCTGGATCCAATCCGGAGGGGTCTCCCCAAGTTCAGTAACGCCCCAATGAGGGCACGCCTAAGCTGGCGTCCCCGGGGCCCTCAAGAAGAGGACACAAGGGAGATATTCCTCCTGATGAACAGGATAAAGTTGCTGGCCAAGTCTGGACTGACGATTGTTGAAGTCATGGCGATATGCATAAAGTGAGGAGTGCAGCCGCTCCAATATCGGGGGAAGCCCATGTGGCATTACAACGGGGAAGATGACGCCACCCGCTGTGGTCATAAGGGTCTAGACTCCACTGCCGCTTTGGCAAGGATATTGTCCGATTTGTACAAAGGGGAAGAGGAGGAGTTCCTTCGCATAAAAACGCGGGATGGATTCTCCATGTACAACCCCCCAGAGTGGGTAAGTTGCCATTCTTTTCCCGGCTTCATTTACTCTATCGTACTTCTGCTAAGATTACTTGCATCAATGCCTCTGAGCAGGAACTACGGAGGGCCATGGAAGGAATCTTCAGCCCCTCCCCGCAACCAAAGGACCCTGGAAGGGCCCTAGATCCGGGACTCAAAGTAGATCCAGATATTACCGTGGAGCTTGTCAATGGAGTATTTTATCAGGCGAGCTGGGACGGTGCCCTGGTGGCCATTACGGCCGACTCCCCTGGACTGCTTCCTACATCGCGTGTAAGTTGAGCTGAAAAAACCCTATCCTCCGAAGAGGACTTTCTCCAGGTATTGTAGTTTACCTTTGAGGCATCGCTCTATTTGCAGAAACGACAGCCGGAGCGAGGGGCCGAGCCCCTAGGGACTCATCAACCACGGGCGTCCGGATCGGGCAGGCTCAAGAGGAAGGCGGTGCGGGCTGACACACCGCTGCAGAGGTAAAGTCATAGCCTGTCCCGCTGTCATAGAATTTGAAATATGACAGCGGCCTTTGTGTCTGGCAGGAAGAGGAATAACAGGGCTATATCCGGAAACCCCGCCAACCACGCCTCCACCAGCCGGGTTCCAGAACCGGCTTTGGGGGCGGAGGTGGATGCGGGGCCAGCACCGCATAGCTCCCCGACGGAGGGTGCGGATATGTGCTCAGCCACGAACTCCGAAGTGGAGAGCGCCATGAACCATCAGCGCCGGAGGGCCGTGCTCCGGCACAACATCTTTTTCGAAGAGGCTTTTAATTCCTTCAATTTGGTGGACGCATATGTCCAAGCCGCTCGAGGCGGGCTTGCCCAAGCAACAAGCCAGTATACAAAAGACATGCGGGTAAGAGATTTTGATAAGTATGCCTAGCAGTAGCCCCTGAGAGTTGGAATAGTGGGGACAACTGTCTGAAGGATCAATATATCCACAGGTCCTTGTGGACAAGAATGAACAATTGGCGCAGGAGCTAGAGGCATGCAAGGCCCAATTATCTGATGCGGTAGCCAAGTTAGAGGGATCCCGAAAGGCCCCTGCCGGTAATATTTGTCTCCATTATACACAAATGTGCTGGTTAATAGATGGCTGGTGCGGTTAGTCTAACAGTAAGGTCTGCAGACAATCCTGGAGTGAATCCGGATGGCGCAGTGGGTGACGACTCGCATCTCCAACGGCAACTAAAGGCCGGTGAGCGCATCCTTACACAGGTGACGCAACAGAAGAACAAGCTTCATGATGCCAATATTCATCTGGACGTGGAGTTAAAGGACGTCCGCGCACAACTGGCAGACTCCGTGAAGGAGAACAAAAAACTTTGTCGCGGTATTTATGGTAAGAACTCGAGCGAACTGTTTGATAGTTCGGCGAGGAAGTTTATTAAAAAGATTTTTCCTTGCAGGAATGCTAACGGGTTGCCCTGAAGAGGAGATGCCCTCATCTGCAAGTGATTTGCTGCAAGAACTGTCGTAGGTGCACGATCGTGCTCGGCAGGTGATGCAAGGCGTTGCTCAAGCCTTGTGACCCTCAAGCCTACTGCCAAATGGCATGGGGGAGCTTGCGGACCTGCTTCAAGGAGCCCGGCGGCGCTTCCGTCTATGGAAGATATCAGCCTGCCGGCAAGAAGCAAGAGAAGCCTGGGCGATGGTGAAGATGCGCTATACCAAGCTGGACCCTAACCATATGGCCGAAGTGGGACCGGCATGGCCCGATGGGCAAGAAATTCCCGTGAGCCTGGTGTATGACCAGGTAGCATTAGCCGCTAAGTATTCTCAGCAGGATTGTAGGCTAGATAACCTGTTAGATGGTATAGAAGAGGAATATAGTCACTCTCAGTGACTGTGTAAATTGATTGGTGTAAGTAGCCTCTAGCCAGATTGAAATCATTTGTCATGGCGGACCTTTTCGCTTCAGCCCCCGGATCCTATAGTCCGGGGTGTGTCCGAATACCCGCTCGGTTATGCGAAAACCGGGGCATGCGTGGAGACCAGGCGTAGGGGTCATAGGTGCTTGAACAGAGAAGTACCCAACTAGTTATGTTATATTGCATGGATAGCAAGAAACATCTTCTAGGGAGAATAGTTCCGTTAAGGGTTCCTTTCCCTAGGTATCCATGTGTCGATGCACATGTCCGGACTACGCGCGATGGCGTAGGATACAAAGCTTCTGGGGTTCTTTGTTGTAACCAACGAATACATCCTTTGTTCACCGAACGAATATTCTCTTAAGGAAACTAGCTTTCGGCTTCACCCAGTCTGAGGTACACATCCGACTCAACCAGTAGTAACAATCGCAGAGGTGCTCCCCTTATGCCCTAGCCGAATTAACGGGAACCTAGGGCATAAACACAAGAGCCAGGAAACCCATCTTGGCCACATCTTAAGTCATATCGATGCATATAATGGTGAAGAAAAGGCACGTATGGAGAAAGAACGCATATGTGATGGGCAAAACGGCCATTAAAGTAATTATGTCTAGCTTCCGAATAGGAAGACCCCAGATACATCTTGCACACATGGTACGGCCGGGATAGTCCGGGAATCCGCACTGTATCAAACACTCTGTGTGAACGGAAAGAGGGTCGAGAAGGATACAAACAGTGGTGGAGCATAATTTAAAAAGGAGGGGTGAGGAGACGAACACTGCGTTCGACGTTAGGTGTAGAATCTCCGGAGTCTAGCCGTGTTCCATGGGTTCGGTTCGAGTCTGTTGTCAGATGCATTACGTAGGCGGTACGCTCCTCCGGTGAGAACTTTGTCGATGACGAAGGGACCTTCCCATCGGGGTTTGAGTTTGTCCTTCTTCTTCTCCGGTAGGCGTAGAACGAGCTCACCAATGTTATAAGTTTGTGTCCGCACTTCTCTGCTTTGATATCGCCGAGCCTGCTGCTGATAGAATGCAGAACGAGCTTTTGCGACATGGTGCTCCTCCTCCAGGGCGTCCATGTTATCCTGCTGATCTAATTCGGCTTCCTTCTCTTCGTACATGCGTACGCGTGGCGAATCATGTATTATGTCGCAGGGTAGTACTGCTTCCGCACCGTACACCATAAAGAATGGTGTGTATCCGGTGGTTCGATTCGGTGTGGTCCGCAGCCCCCAGAGTACGGAGTCGAGCTCCTCTACCCAATGCTTATCCGATTCTGTTAAAGATCGCACTAATCTGGGTTTTATGCCGCTCATGATAAGACCATTTGCCCGTTCGACCTGGACGTTTGTTTGCGGGTGGTAGACGGAAGCATAGTCGAGCTTAATGCCCATTTTGCTGCACCAAGTTCTCACTTCATCGGCTGTGAAATTTGAGCCATTATCAGTGATGATGCTATGGGGGACACCATACCGGTGTACAACCCCGGATATGAAATCTATTACTGGTCCGGATTCGGCCGTTTTAACAGGTTTGGCTTCGATCCATTTGGTGAATTTGTCCACCATGATCAATAGATATTTTTCTTATGGCTTCCCCCTTTAAGGGGTCCGACCATATCTAGCCCCCAGACCGCGAAGGGCCAAGTTATGGGGATTGTTTGGAGAGCGGTAGGGGGCATATGACTCTGATTGGCGAAGAGCTGGCAGTCGATGCAGTGTTGGACAAGGTTCTGTGCGGCCGTCGGCCAATAGAAGCCTGTACGGAAGGCTTTGCTGACTAGCGCTCGAGCTGCGGCGTGGTGTCTGCCAGTCCGGCGTGAATTTCAGCCAGGAGTTGCGGCCCTTCCTCTTCGGAGATGCACCTTTGGAGCACTCCGGTCGCGCTTTTCTTGTAGAGTTCCCCTTCGTGGACCTTGTAAGCTTTAGAACGCCGGACTATGCAACGTGCTTCATTTTGGTCTTCGGGGAGCTCCTGCCTATTTAGGTAGGCCAAGAACGGCTCGGTCTACGGGGCGATCACGTCCATGATTTCGTGGGCCGAAGGTATTATTTCGGTGGCAGAGCCTCCGATTGTGTCGGATGGTTCGGAGTCTGGGGGTGTATTCGGATCCGTGCTGGTATTGCTGGACTCCCCTTCCCATACTAAGATGGCTTGAACAACCTTTCCAGGACGTCCGCAGCCATTTTCGGATCCTTGGCATCAAAGTCTCCGTTTATTTGTGATATTGCGAGGCAAGGGCGTCCGCCGCATGATTGTTTTCTCGAGCCACATGGTGGAATTCGAGCCCGTCGAACCGAGCTGACATCTTTAGGCTGGCATTATGATAGGCCACCATTGTCGGATCCTTGGCATCAAAGTCTCCGTTTAGTTGTGACATTGCGAGGTTTGAGTCCCCGCGCACTTCCAGGCATTGGATGCCCATAGAGACTGCCATCCGAAGACCATGTAGCAGGGCCTCATATTCGGTCGCATTGTTGGAGTCCGTGTATAATATTTGTAGGACATACTGGACCGTGTCCCCGGTGGGAGACGTCAGGACTACCCCTGCTCCCAGTCCAGCCAGCATTTTGGAGCCGTCAAAGTGCATGATCCAGTTGGAGTACGCGCCGTACTCTTTAGGGAGTTCGGCTTCTGTCCATTCGGCGATAAAGTCAGCCAATACTTGCGACTTAATGGCTCGCCGCAGTTTGTATGTTATGTCGAACGGCAGGAGCTCGACGACCCATTTAGCAATCCGACCCGTAGCATCGTGGTTATTAATTATGTCGTTGAGTGGTACTTCGGAGGCGACAGTAATCGAACACTCTTTAAAGTAGTGTCTTAGCTTCCGAGATGCCATGAAGACTGCATGTGCTATTTTTTGATAGTGTGGGTATCGGGATTTACATGGGGTGAGGACCGTGGATACATAGTAGACCAGCTTTTAAAGCGGGAATTTGTATCCGTTCACCTCTCGTTCGACGACGAGCACTACGCTTACCACTTGATGTGTTGCAGCTATGTATAGAAGCATAGGTTCGCCGATGTTTGGCACTGTTAGGACCGGACTACTGGCCAATAAGGTTTTTATCTCATCTAGTCCGGCCGCGGCTCCGTCCGTCCATACAAAATGTTCGGTGCGCCGAAGGAGGCAGTAAAGAGGCAACGCCTTTTCTCCTAGCCTGGATATAAAGCGGCTCAAAGCGGCCACACATCCTGCTAGCTTCTGGATGTGCTTGAGGTCGGTTGGTATGGCCAATTGCGATAGGGCTCGGATTTTTGCTGGATTCGCTTCTATTCCTCTATTGGAAACAATAAAACCGAGGAGCTTCCCCGAAGGGACACCGAAAACACATTTTTCCGGATTCAACTTGATGTTGTATGTCCGGAGGTTATCGAATGTGAGCCTCAAGTCATCTATCAGGGTTTCGACGTGCCTGGTTTCTATGACAACGTCGTCCATGTATGCTTGCACTGTTTTGCCGATTTGTTTCTCCAGGCATGTTTGAATCATGTGTTGATAGGTTGCGCCGGTATTCTTGAGCTCGAAGGGCATATTGTTTAAGCAAAAAGGGCCATATGGCGTTATAAAAGCTGTTGCAGCTTGGTCAGACTCTGCCATATTTATTTGACGGTATCCAGAGTATGCGTTGAGAAAATACAGCGAGTCGTGTCCAGCTCTGGCATCGATGATTTGATCGATGCGGGGAGGGGAAAGGGATCCTTGGGGCAAGCCTTGTTGAGGTCTTTGAAGTCGACGCATAGGCGCCAGGATTTGTCCTTTTTTGGCACCATTACCAAATTCGCTAGCCAATCCGGATGTTTAATATCTCTGATGAATCTGGCCTCAAGCAGTTTGGCTAGCTCTTCCCCCATGGCTTGCCGTTTGGGTTCTGAAAACCGCCTTAGGGTCTGTTTGACCGGTTTGTATCCCTTTAGAATGTTGAGGCTATGTTCGGCCAGCCGGCGTGGGATGCCTGGCATGTCCGAAGGGTGCCAGTTGAAAATGTCCCAATTCTTGCATAAGAAATCTCGTAGTGCGGCGTCCATCACGGGGCTCAATTGTGTTCCGATGGATGTTGTCTTCGTGGGATCCGTTGGGTGGACCTGGAATTTGACTATCTCGTCTACAGGTTTAAATGAGGTGGACTTGGGTCATTTATTGAGTATCACGTCGTCCCTGTCCACGATGGCCCGTAGTGTTGTTAATTCTTCGTCTGCTAGGGCTTTAGATAATGCTTCCAAGGCTAGTGCTGCGGTTTTGTTTTCGGCACGGAGCGCGACGTCCGGATCACTGGCTAGAGTGATGATTCCATTGGGCCCGGGCATTTTAAGCTTCATGTACCTGTAATGGGGTATAGCTTGAAAGCTCGTAAACGCGTCCCGCCCTAGAAGGGCGTGGTATCGCTGCTGAAAGGAGCCACTTGGAATGTGATTTCTTAGGACCTATAATTCTCTGGGGTGCCGAACACCACATCAAGTGTGATTTTTCCCGCGCACCATGTCTCCCGAGTAGGGATGATTCCCCTGGAGGTGGTGCCGCTTTGCTCAATGCGGCCTCTATCCATCTCCATTTTTGAGCATTTCTTCATAGATCAAGTTTAAACCGCTTCCGCCATCCATGAGTACTTTGGTGAGCCGGAAGCCGTCCACGATTGGGCTAAGGACCAGAGCGGCCGGTGCTCAGACACTCTGGAATCGAGGTTTGTCACTGGCATTGAAAGTTATAGCCGTGTCGCTCCAGGGGTTTATCTTTGCCACACGGCAAATTTCTGCAGAGCTTCGGTGAGCCCGCTTGCGCCTGTTGTTCGAGGCGAAAGTCTCGAAGACTATTAGCACCGTATTGTATCCACGGGCAGTATATTGTTCCGCTTTATGGCTCGCAAGAAGATCCTCGTTGCTTTTTGCCACCTACCGGAGTATCCAACATGCCCTAAGGCTATGAGTTGAGCTTACATGGCCCGTCGAGCCATCCTTCCAATACGTATCCCCGCCCTAGGGTGGGCTTCAGTTTCTTGGGGATTGGATCGGACGTCCTACGAGAGTTCGTTCGTTTGGTTCGGACAAAGGTCTTGGTGAGAGCGGCACTATCCCAAAATTCTGTTTGGGTCTTCCAAGCGCTCTCCATCGCGCAGTACTGACGTACTATGACTGCTAAGTCCGCGAAACATATTATTTCGTGGCGGCCCAAAGCATTGAGGAGCCCTTCGTCCATGCAGTTTTTGCAGAAGAGTGAGACCATGTTCTCCTCGTGGCAGTCCTTAACCTTGTCAAGCGCAAGGAGGAACCTGGCCCATTAATGATGCACCGTCTCCTGGGGCTCTTTCCTGATGCGGGAGAGACAGTTTAAGTCCAAATAGGTATTGTTAGCAGAATCTGGATTATGATCCGATCTAACGCCCAAGGGCGCGGGCGGTTCCGAGCCCAGCAACTCGTTATCCGGAGTGTTACCCAATTCCTTTGGCCCAATGCCCGATTCTAAGTCCGGGACCTGGGGCAGGTTGTCCTCTGAGCAGATTTTCGGCTCAAAGAGTTCGGCGATCCAAACATAATTCATCCTCAAAGTTGGGGGACGATCCGCGTGTGGTTCTTCCACAATCGCCATCTCATGGGTGGCCGGTGGGGATCTGATGTCCCTTCGGTCGGGTTTAAGCCCAATCCGGTCATAATTCGTAGCGACTCCCAGAGCCGCGATGCGATCCAAGAGTTCATTAAAGGTGGAGAGCTCCATTGGATCCATCTGTTCGGCAAGTTCCGAACTGACCTGAAGGTTATGATTGATGACCCGAGAGGCCATCGTCGGCTCCGTTGCCGACGGGGCGGCCATGATAAAGCCGCCGAGTCGGAGCGCCTGGCCTGCAGCCAGAGCACCCTCCGAAGTAATATCGTCCTTGAAGACGAGTCGAGCCATCAAGCCTTGTAGCGACATCACAGAGGAACTCTCAATGAAAGCACCAATGTCGGTGTCAAAACCGGCGGATCTCGGGTAGGGGGTCCCGATCTGTGCGTCTAGGCTGATGGTAACAAGAAGTAAGGGGCACGGATGTTTACCCAGGTTCGGGACCTCTCGATGGAGGTAAAACCCTACTTCTTGCTTGATTAATATTTCTGATATGGGTAGTACAAGAGTAGTTCTACCACGAGATCATAGACGCTAAACCCTAGGAGCTAGCCTATGATGGTATGAATGTAATTGTGATCGGCCTTCTAAGGACCAACCTCTCCGGTTTATATAGACACCGGAGAGGGCTAGGGTTTACATGGAGTTGGTTACAAGGATGGAAACATAATATACGGATCGCCAAGCTTGCCTTCCACGCCAAGGAATGTCCCATACGGACACGGGCCGAAGTCTTGAGTCTTGTATCTTCACGCTTCAATAGTCCGGACGTTGTACATAGTCCGGCTGTCCGGATACCCCCTAATCCAGGACTCCCTCACTAACCTTATGGGCTAGGCCCATCTTCTCTTAGCTGAACACACCAACTCCTCACATTGTCTTCCTCCTTTGTACGTTCCCAGGAAATAGAGGAAACAACCATGGATGCCTCACTCTTTTGTCGTGTGTATGACCATCTATGGGATCATGGTGATCTCTTTGCAGTTCGACTGGAGGGATCGTTGAGCACAAAGAGCGGAGCTGGAAGAAAACGTGCGAGGTTTACCCAGGTTTGGGCCACTGTGAAGCGTAAAACCCTACTCTTGCTTTGTGTATTGGATGTGTATATGCATAGTTACAAGGAGCGCACCTCCCACAAGGTGCTCAGAAGGTGCTGCTACACGTGCAAATGGACAGGGTTTCGACCTTTCTTAAGGTAGCCATAGGCCTCCTTTTATAGATCAAGGGGTCACCACAGTGGCCAAATGTGAATACACACTGTAAACAGTGGCTACAGTGCTAAATAACTAACTCTGACGGGTTAGTACAAATGCATTACACGCGCTGTGAGGTATCTTGTGGATGGAGCTCCCCGGCAAGGATGGTCTCTCCTTCTATGCCGTTTGCACATCTACCTTCTATTTCCTTGACACATCGCTTGGATGGGTATCATTAAAGTTGTATCTTCAGAGGCGAACTGCCACGTGTCCAGACAAGACTCAACAAACTACCTGCCCACTCAACACCTAATCGACAAGTGACAACCTGACTGATAAGGTGGAGAGGTGGTAAGGTAGTGGGATTCTTGCCGGGCTCGGAGCTTACCAGGCTCTTCCTGGCAAGGATCTTGCTGGGTCCTCGAGCTATATCTTCAGCATTTCTGATCTCTGGTTTGGAGATCTTCTTTATATTCTTGTAATCTAGTCTTGAGTTAATCTTCAGTTGTCCTCCGGCAAGCCTTGATGTCGGGAAGGCTACCATTGCCTATGCATAAGTCTGGGGTATCAAAGACCCAATTCTTAATAAACCGACAGGAGCCCCCAGGCCTGGGGCACACACGCATGTGAGGTCTTGTTGCGCTAGGCCCAAACAATGCACAAGCACGCGTGGCAGAGAATAACTGCCCCAATCTATCATAATCTTCTCTTTTACTGCGCCCCCACCACGCGTATTACATGCGAGGCGTGGGACTAGCGAAGAGGGGCGGTTGCTGGAGTAGTGCGCCTAACAACGCGCAGTCACTTCGAACAGTAAAGAGCCAGCCCCATGCCTTCCCAATAAAGAGAACCCCACGGAGAGCGTTGCTCATTTACCTCTTCTCATTCCAATCCATCAGCCACCCTCGTCTTCCTCCCTTGCCTCTCCCCTTCTCTGTTCTTCCAAGAAAGAACACTACATCGATGGCGAGGGTTAGGAGACGAGTTCAAGCACCAGTTGCTGCTATGAGGGCGTCCGCTAGAGGCCAAGGGTGTATCTTAGTCACGGCTGTGGGGGCTGGCCCAGTGTCCGTGGGAGAGGCGCAAATTGCAGTCATGGAAGGCACGACGTCCAGGGTGTGGATGGACATGGAGGAGCGCCTGCCCTTCCTCCCCAGGCGGAAGCTCATACGGTGGAAACGGCGCATGGATTCATCGTGGTGCTACACCATCAGCCACACCGTGGTTATGACTTCTAAACCCCTTCACAAGGGTGATGGAAGACATCCAGTCATCAAGCCTGTGGCTGCGGGCGGACGACTGCTGCAACGGCCCCGCCTGGGTGTCAACCGAAATCTCCCCCAATGACATTATGTATCTGACACGGGGATTGTATTATTATATTTCCATATTCATAGTTAAGAGTTTATATTCACTGCTATAACTGCTATGATCTTGGAATATCAGATTCAGTGCAAACTTCATAAGCACGTGTTGAATGATAAACGGTAACAGTAGGTTTCCATTCTCGCCTCTAAGACCGGCTCAAGTGTTATTGGTGATCACATTTTATAGATCTTAGTGTATCATTAAGTGTAACGATAGTCCTAAAAAAACATTAAGGGTATGACGTTAGAAGAACGATCATATTGAATCGACCCAATACTTGTTTGTTATACTTTGTGATTATATCATCTAAAATCATCTATTATAACATGGAGTGTTAGCATGTGTTTGAGTTCCTAAGACCGTGAAAGTATCTCAGTTTACTTCTTACTAGACGGTGGGCTTTGGGGTTGCTCAAACATCATTTGTAATAAGGTGATCATAACGACAACTTTCAGGTTCACCAAAAAGTTTGGCAAGTGACCGGATAGCTCAAGAGCGGGATTTGCACCTCCGTTAATGGGGAGATATTCTTAGGGCCCTCTCGGTGTGAAGGAATCCATCATCGTCTTTCCAGACACAGGTGACTATGTCATGGGGATGCTGGAACACGTGAACGAGTAAGAAGAACAAAACCGGTAACAGGAGCAATGGTATAGTGAGCATGGTGATGACTCTAGAGGATCCGATGCACACCAGGTTTTATAAAGTATCGTGAAGCAAAGGGAACATCACATGATAACAAATGGTTCACTCGAATATCATTCATGCAAACATAGGGACCGATATGGATGTCCATGGTTCCGTATCGATCATTAAACGAAGGGGTTGCTTTCATGTCTATGGTTTACAGAACCTACGGGGTCACAAGCTTAAGGTAATCACTATCTGTTGAGTGTTAGTGGGACAGGAGTGATGATAATATATTTCTAGAATTGTTTCATCAATATCCGGAATAGTTCCGAGAGGTTCCGGAAGTGTTTCCGGGTCACCGGAAGGGTTTTAGTGAATATTGGGTAATACCGGGTATTACCAATTAATCGGATATAGGTGGACGTGTTACCTGGGCTGTTAAATTATATATGTAATGGTACAGAAGTGTTTAGAACATTTTATATTTAATTTAAATATCAACAGGCTTTGAAAGGCCAAGAGGTGGAAGGATACTTGGGCCACAAGGGCCCAAGAGGAGTTGGCGCCCCCCTTTCCCTGTGGGGGGGGGGGGGAATTGGACAGGGGAAGGAGGCCTAATCCCTCTTCCTATGCCGGTGCCCCAAAGGGGACTTTCCCCCTTGGTGGCCGCCCTCTCCCTCCCCTCTAACCTATATACACTAGATGATTTCCACCCTATGGAACACAAGTTTTGGAGCATCTCTAGTTGATCTAGTGCATGTTCTAGTTGGTCCTAGTTGACTAATTAGAGAAAGCCCTAGGCACCTATAATCCTCATAATTAGAAGCCATGTGTGGTTGATCAGAACTCATTATGCATCTTTATAGTGTTCCTGGGTGATCGTAGGGCGATTTTTTTGTTTTCTACTACGTTTCCAAAAAGTGGCATCATGAGCGGTTCTATGAGTAGATGCAGGTTGCGATCTAGATCACATGTGGATATGAGGGTGATGTTCTTGATATGCTTCCCTCGTGTGTTGCTTCTATTCAGTTGATTGATGGCATGGTGTCGCTTTTCACAAGGTTCTGACAATCGCCTGGCTCTGGTTGTCAACGATCTGCTAATAGTTCATTGGGCTTCATCATAGTCAAGAATAGTGAACCGTCGCATACACAAGAAGGTGACGGAGATGGATGATCTTCTAGGGGGTCACACGTATTATACGACATTTAGTGTGGGGGAACAAGATTTTTAATTAAGTTTCTTCTTTCACACACCCCGAAAGTTAATCTAGCAATAAGGATTATCGCGTTATGGCGTGCACGTAGGTAGCTAGGTTTATCCAGAAATCCTAGAATCCACGTAATTAAAATTTTCCAAACCAATTAGAGGACATCTAACATGGTTTTGCAGGGTTTGCATATGATGTGGTATAGCCATCGTCATGATAATGAATTTATGTATGAGATAGTTATATGTTGTACTGTTAAGTGGCTTTCACGTCACAGCATGATGGTTGGAGCCACGAGATTGCCACCTTAATGTACATAGCATAGAGATAGGTTATAGGTGATGGTGGCAAGACGTACATATGGAGGACCCCGAGAAGAAGAATGTGTACCAAGGCGCGGGACGAGGAGCTATAATTCCATGCCACGACATAATTCTAGATTTCGGTAACACGACAACGTTGTTGAAACGGTCGCCACGACAACATTTTCTGATATTGCCGCCATGAGAATGTTTTTGAAATGGTTGCCATGACAATGAAATATTGGCCTTCACATTGCTTCTACTGGAGATTGAAGACGGTCATGGAGAACTCCCGGTGCCCAGGTGTAAGGGCATACTTGTCCCTTAGTAGTTTTCGTGATTGATGGCAATACTTTTGCGGACTAATCGTGTGCATTGAGCTTTTCAGATATATCATGACTGAACACAAGACGATTTGATGCCCCTCGAAGATTATTGAAGACGGTGTTTCTCTACATTTCTTTTCGGTGGAGTTAAGTCGTAGGAAAGCCGTACTATTAAGAGGGGGTCAACATTGGAAAGGTTTGGGTGGAATCTCACGTACACGTTCCTTTTGCATCGCCTTTCCTTTGGCTCTTTGGATTTTTCTCCGTATCATCGTGTCTCTGCAAAATGAAGGACTCCGAGTGTTGCTGTTCATACGCTGGCGGTAGTACTGCTTCCCAGAGCGGTACTACTGCAGGCACCAGCGGTAGTTCCGGGCTCCGGCACGGTAG
Source organism: Triticum dicoccoides (assembly GCF_002162155.2). NCBI lineage: Eukaryota > Viridiplantae > Streptophyta > Magnoliopsida > Poales > Poaceae > Triticum > Triticum dicoccoides. Next base: position 440,752,196 of record NC_041383.1, on the reverse strand, counting down.
TACCATGGGCTCCCACGATAGTACCGCTCCTTCTGAGCGGTAGTACGGTGAGCTCTAGCCTGGTGCTGTTGTGCAAGAAGTAGTAGGGGTGGATGTAATTTTTTACATCCGCGCCCTACGCGGTAGTACCGTGCCCTGGCGCGGTAGTACCGTGCCGCCTGGCCAGGTATAGCGGCATCAGCGGATGTAGGGGAGGATGTAATTTTTTACATCCGAACCCTACACGGTAGTACCGCACCTAGGTTGCAGTAGTACTGTGTCGGATTTTTGCATCGATAAAATCTCAGCGGAGGTAGTCAGGGATGTAATTTTTTATATATCCGTGCCTACTGTGCCTGGACCGTGGCTTCCCTGCGGTAGTACTGCACAGGGGTCGCGGTAGTACCACGCCAGTGGTTCTACTGCACCCTGTCGGTGCTCATCTGGTCAGGTCTAGACTCTGCCGCGCCCACGGTAGTACCGGGGGCCACCGTGGTAGTACCACTGGCCCGTGCTGTAGTACTACGGGTCGCGGGCTGAGTGGTGGGTAACGGTTGGAATTGTCCCCCCAGTATATAAAGGGGTCTTCTTCTCCAAGAAGACTTACCTCTTCCATCCCTAAGCTCCATTGTTGCTCGAAGCTCCATTTTTGCCCAATCTCTCTCCGTAGCCAATCAAACTTGTTGATTTTCTCGGGATTGGTTGAGAAGGCCACGATCTACACTTCCACCAAGAGAAAGCTTGTTGATTTTCTCGGGATTGGTTGAGAAGGCCACGATCTACACTTCCACCAAGAGAAATTTGATTCCTCCCACTAATCCCTTGCGGGTCTTGTTACTCCTGGGTGTTTGAGCACCCTAGACGGTTGAGGTCACCACGAAGCCATAGTCCATTGTGGTGAAGCTTCGTGGTGTCGTTGGGAGCCTCTAATTAAGTTTGGAGATAGCCCCAACCTTGTTTGTAAATGTTCGGTCACCGCCACCAAGGGCACCAATAGTGGAATCACGGCATCTCGCATTGTGTGAGGGCGTGAGGAGAATACGATGGCCCTAGTGGCTTTTTGGGGAGCATTGTGCCTCCACACCGCTCCAACAGAGACGTACTTCCCTTCAAAGGGAAGGAACTTCGGTAACACATCCTCGTCTCCATCGGTTCCACTCTTGGTTATCTCTTACCTTTACTTGTGCAAGTTTTATTTTGGTCTTTCCCTTTCTTGCTTGTGTGCTTGTTGTTGTTGCATCATATAGGTTGCTCACCTAGTTGCATATCTAGACAACCTACTTTGTTGCAAAGTTTAATTTGGTAAAGAAAAGCTAAAAATTGTTAGTTTTTTGAAAATGGAGACAGTAGGAAAGGCTCCTACTAAAAATTATTAGTTGCCTATTCATCCCCACCTCTAGTCAACTATATCGATCCTTTCAATTGGTATCAGAGCCTCGTCTCTTTATTAAGGACTTTGCCATTCGAAGAGTATGGTTGACACCGTAGATGGTGGAGAGGAGCACTCTGATGTGAATCCGAGCTTGTCTAAGGCCGATGGGGGAACCGCGGTGTCTCGTGAGGAATTCAATGCGGCTTTGGACACACTGAAAACCTCCATGATGACCGAGATTGAAAGCATGTTTAATAAATTCTTAGAAGGGCTTAAACTATCTACTGCGCCGATGAAAGTGGGTGATCCCACTGACAAGGTGATGGATGCTAACTCTGACAAGGGAGAAGCTACTAGTGAAAAAGCTCCTTCTACTAGTGGTAAAAATGGCAATGGCATCTTTTCCCATGTGGAACCTCCACTTACTTATGGTGGACCAATTCCTTCCACCCATTTGAATCATGCCGGTCCTCCCCCTAAGATTGTCAAAAATGAAGACTTTGATTCTTGGGTTTATCGCTTTAAGCGGCATTTGAACCATGTTAATACTAACCTTTGTAGAATCATTGAAGAAGGTCTCTATTCGCATGACCGAAGCAACTTCACTCCTCGAGAAGCCGCGGATAATCAATTCAATGAGAATGCTCTATTCATCATCCAAGATGCAATTCCACCCAAAGATCTTGCTCATCTCCGACCCTTCACTGTGGCCAAGGATGCATGGAGGCATGTTGTTTCTCTTTACATGGGAAGCGCTAGCATTCAATGCTCCAACTATGAAGTAGTGCAAGATGAAGCCGATGAGTTTGCCATGAAAGAAGATGAAGCACCTCGTGAGCTCTATCGGAGATTGATTACTCTCGCGGTCTCACTCCGAGATCATGGGAGCAAGTATACGGATGATAATTGGATCAAGAGCAAATTTCTCAAGGCCATGTCCTCCGTCATTCGTCAAAGGCCGGACTTTCACACCTTGTCCTCAAGTGAAGTGTTGGATGAGTTTGTGGCTATGAGAATCTTGGACAAGACCGCCAACAATGTGGTGTTACATTCTCAAAGAGCAAAGAAGCCCAACCTTGCCTTGAAGGCCAAGGTTAGTGTGGAAGAAGAGGATGATGAGGAAGAAGATGGGAGCAACCCCGAAGATACTAAGTATGATTATCATGAACACATGGCTCTCGCTTCAAGGCAATTTTGGAGCAAGAAGAGTACAAGGCCCAACTTCAACAAGAACAACTCAAGTGGCTTCAAGGGCAAGCAACGTGTGAGAACATGTTACAATTGTGGCAATGTGAGCCATTTTGTTGTGGATTGACCTTACAAGAAGCGGGAAGACAATGGTGGCAAGCTCATCCGAAAAGACAAAGCCAAGTCCTTCCCCAATAAGAACAACTTCACCAAGAAGACTCCATCCAGAGGATTGGTGGTTCAACAAGAATACCATGATGATGATGATGAAGATAGTAAAGCCGCGGCGGTGGCCTCCGTTGCCATTGCCACAACTCCACAGATATCCCTCTTCAACTCACCTAACGAGAACATCACCGCCAAGTGCCTCATGGCTAAAGCCACCAATAAGGTAACCCCCCAACATCAAAACCACCATCATTAATACACCTTCCTTGACGTATTGCATTGATGAAAGTGAGGGGTCCAATGAGGAGGTAAATGAATTTGAGTCTTTTATGAGTAAGCTCAAGGGCAAATCCAAGAAGCACTTCGTTGCTCTCTTGGAACAACTTGGTGAAGCCAATGACATGATCGAGGCTCATGAGGAAACCATCTCTAAGATGGAAGGTCATAGTCGTGACTATGCCGATGAGATATCGGATCTTTCTAATACTCTTGAGGAAGAGCGTGTGCACCGTTTGGCTCTTGAGGAGTCACACAACGATGACCATGCTAAATTAAAGAAAGATCTTGATCATACTCTTGTTGTATCTCGTGTGCTAAGCTCCGAGAAGGCTAAACTTGGGGTTGACCATGCTAGACTCAAGGAGGAGTTTGATTTACTCAACAAGGCCTACAAGGGCCTTAAGGGTGCTCATGCAAGCCTCAAGGAGTCTCATGATCAACTCCAAGTGAAGATAACCAAGGAGAAAGCCACTTTTCCTCATATGGTATTAATTGATAATGCAAATGCTACTTACCCGTGTTGTGAGCATGTGCATCTTGTGGAGGAGAATGCCAAGTTGAAGGAGCAACTTGAGAAAGGCCATGTGATGTTCATACAAGGTGAGAAGAACCTCAATGACCTTTTGAGCAATCAAAAGGAAGTTGTGGCCAAAGAGGGAGTTGGGTTCGCACCCAATTCCAAGAATAAGAAGAAGAACGACGAGACCAAACGACCTCCCCCTCTCAAGAAAACTTTTGTGAAGGAGGGAGAGGGTGCTCCAAAGGAGAAGAATAACAATGTGAAGTGTGGTGATGTCAAAAAGTGTAATGCCACCCCTTCCAACAAAGCCAGCGACTTTAACCCTTCTTATGTGTTGTGCCGTGCTAGTGATGGGCATGTTTATGCTAAATTTGTTGGTTCTCCTTATGAGTACATTGAATGGTCTATTTGGGTTCTTAAGACCCTTGTTACTAACATCAAAGGACCACTTACAAAAAGGGTACCTAAAACCAAGCATTGATCTCTTGTAGGTGTTTGCTTCTGGTGGGGGATCATGGTTGCTCGATAGTGGAGCCACAAATCATATGACCAGAAGCAAGGACTTGGTGATGGACGTGCACAAGATTCCATCTATGCCCACCAACGACGAGTGGGGTGATGCCTCGTCTTCTAAGGTATTAGATCTTGGCAAGGTTGTCATTTCTCATGATTGCATGATCAAGAAAGTCATGCTTGTTGAGTCCCTTGCTTACAATCTACTTTCCGTTCGTCAACTTGCACTCATGGGCTTTGCCACTTTCTTTGATATTGATACCCTGGCCCTCTTGTGGAGCAAGACTCTTAAAGTAGCCTTTGTTGGGCATGTCGAGAATGGTCTCTATGTGATTAACTTTTCATAGCTACCCACTAAGACCGCGACATGCCTAATCGCTAAAGTTGATGTGGGATGGCTTTGGCATCACCATTTAGCCCATGCCAATATGAGATCTTTGCAATGTATTCTCAAGGGGGACCATGTCCGTGGACTAACAAATGTCAGTTTTGCCAAAGATCGTGCTTTCAGTGCTTGTATCAAAGGAAAACTTCATGAGAAGGCTCACCCTGCCACAACTATCATCTACTCGAAGAGACCCTTCGAGCTCCTTCACATGGGTCTCTTTGGGCCTCCATCGTTTGATAGTCTTGGGGGTAGAAAGTACTGCTTGGTGATTGTGGATGATTATTCAAGATACACTTGGGTATATTTCTTCATGAGGAAGAGTGAGACTCAACAAACCGTCATCGACTTTGCAAATGAAGATCAAAGTCAACATGATGCAAAGATCTTGACAATAAGGAGTGACAATAGCACCGAGTTCAATAAGTACACCTTAGATGAGTTTCTTAGTGATGAGAGGATCAGGCATCAATATTCTGCACCATACACCCCTCAACAAAATGGTGTCGCGGAGAGGAAGAACCGGACGTTGATGGATGCAGAAAGGACCATGATGGCGGAGTTCAAGTCTCCATACAACACTACAAAAAAAAGACACATCCGTGACATTTTGGGCCGAACGAAAAAAAATTCTGTCATACATATGACACTTCTATGATGATAGTTGTGACAAAACCCGGTATCATCATAGATGTGGTGGGCTCCTACTTCTATGACAAAAAATCATGACAGAAAATGGGCTTTTCGTCCTGGGCGGGCCGGAGACGCAGCTGCATGACATTCTTTGGGCTGTGCATGACGGAAAAAACCATGGTAGAAGCGAGGGGGAGGAAAATTTCGGGGAGTTGCCGGTTACGGTGGGAGGTCGGTGGTGGAGTGATGCGTGTTTCTCTTGTACAGGTATGCGCGTGTGTGCGAGGCGTTGGCTCTAACTGAACCCGAGCGAGGCGTTGGGCTCTAACTGAACCCGAGCGATTGCACTGCAGGCTACGCATTACTGAACCCGAGCGATCGATCGATGGCTGTTAACTGAACCCGATGGAGCGATTCCTTCACTACTGCTGCTAACTGAAGCCAATCGATGCTGCCTCTAGGATGAACAGTGAGCGTTGCGAGGGGGTTTGGATGAACAGTGAGCGGTGGTGTTGCCTCTGGATGAACAGGAACCCGTGGTGTGGAGGGCTGGATGAACAGTAGACGGTGGAGGGGTGGCCGTGGAGGGGTGGTTGAACAGGACCCCGTGGTGTGGAGGGATGGATGAACAGTAGACGGTGGAGGGTTGGATGAATAGTAGACAGTGGAGGGGTGGTTGAACAGTAGCCGGTGGAGTAGCACGCGGTAGAGGCTGGATGAACAGGAGCCCATGGAGGCTGGAGGAGGTCAACGGTAGCTCGTGGAGGCTGGAGGAGGTCGACGATAGCTCGTGGAGGCTGGAGGAGGTCGACGG